>NC_047118.1:86715086-86810433 GCF_902500255.1 Thalassophryne amazonica
AATCCCTCTCTCCCTGTCTCTCTCTCTCTCTCCCCCTATCCCTCTCCCTCCCCTCCCTCCCTCCCTCTCTCCCTGTCTCTCTCTCTCTCTCCCCCTATCCCTCTCCCCTCCCTCCCTCCCTGTCTCTCTCTCTCTCTCTCCCTATCCCTCCCTCCCTCCCTCCCTCCCTGTCTCTCTCTCTCTCTCTCTCTCCCTCTCCCTCCCTCCCTCCCTCTCTCTCTCTCTCTCTCTCCCCCTATCCCTCTCCCTCCCTCCCTCCCTGTCTCTCTCTCTCTGCTCCCCCAAACTCTGTCATAATTGTGTTATAAACCAGTCACCATTTGTTTTATTATACATCTGTATAGTTAATAAATAAAATAATCTTCACGGATGATTCGCTCGCACGCGCATGTGGAATTAAAATTAAACTGTCCGCTGCCCCTGCTGCTTGCTCTTCCCCCCAAAACTGTCATAATTGTGAAATAAAAGACAAAAGGGACATAAGTCCTGCTCACAGGCTGCTACCAGAGACAGGACATGTTCACATCCAACTTAGTCAAACTCCAGACATCTCAACGTCACTACATATCCAGTCCCCGATTGGTCATCGCGACAAGATGAAAAAGTTCTGATTTTTCAACTTGGGGAGGATGCCAACGCGACATGACACGATATCGTGCCACAAATGCACCAATCACTCAAAATCGCTTCATTCACATCGCTTCATTCGCATCGCTTCGTTCGCGTTGCATTGCGTGGCTTGGCGCCACAACGTGTCCTTCCATAGGGATTACATGGCAACCTGCCTCTCGCGTCGCGCCCGGTGTGAACGCGGCTTAATATTTAATGTGAGTGAAACAGGTGTCTAACTAAGCTAATGGGCTACAACTGTAGTTAAGTGAGAGAAATAGAGACAGCATGTGATGCATTTCTGGGTTCATAAAATGCCAAGTTGAGATAAGTATTGCTTTGTAAAAAGTGCAATGTGCATAATTTGTTCTTTTGCATTAGAGTTGTTTAAATATTGGTTAAGATAAAAAGAGTAGTAGCTACCCTGTCCATTGCATTAAAGTGGTTAAAAAAAAAAGATAAGCTATAGTTAAGAGATACAAATTGATTGATAGAGCTGGTTAAAAATATCAATGTGTTTAATGAGTATAAGTAAGTGAATTTATGTTGATTTATGTCCATGATGAATAGTCATGATAAAATGCACTGTTTTGTAAATGCATACAGGGTCATTTACATTGATTGAACAATATATTCTGCATCTGGTTATATTTATGATATTTAGTGTGAAGAGAACAAGGATAGGACTGAACAAAGAGTAATAGTTACATTTTCTGCACTCTATGTGCAGACTGTTTTTTTTTTTTTGTATTGCTGGAACTGATTCAGATTCCAAACCCTGGAGATTCGGTGATGAGCCAGGAAGGACGATGAATACAGACAGAACGGTGCACGGAGTAGCCAGCCGTGGGATCCACTCCGGAAAAACCCAGACCTCATCTCACTTCAGTCTAATACAGATAAGAACCAGAAAAATAAAAACCTACCCGGGTAGTAGCATTGATCACACAGACGTGTGAAACATAACTGAACTGAATCCTAAAGAAGGGACACTTTTTTCCTTTTTTCATACAACCCCAACTCCAATGAAGGTGGGACGTTGTATAAAATGTAAATAAAAACAGAATACAATGACTTGCAAATCCTCTTCAACCTATATTCAATTGAATACACCACAAAGACACGATATTTAATGCTCAACTGATAAACTTTATTGTTTTTGTGCAAATTTTTGCTCATTTTGGAATGGATGCCTGCAACACATTTCAAAGAAGTTGGGATGGGGCAACAAAAGACTGGGAAAGTTGACGAATGCTCATGGAACACCTAATTGGAAACAGGTGAGTGTCATGATTGGATATAAAAGGAGCATCCCCAAAAGTTTTAGCTGTTCACAAACAAAGATGGGATTAGGATCACTACTCTGTGAACAACTGTGTGAAAAAATAGTCCAACAGAACAATGTTTCTCAACATTCAATTGCAATGAATTTAGGGATTCCATCATCTACAGTCCATAATATAATCAGAAGATTCAGAGAATCTGGAGAACTTTCTACGCCGAAACGAACACTGAATGCCCATGACCTTTGATCCCTCAGGTGGCACTGTATTAAAAGCCGACATCATTGTGTAAAGGATCTTACAGCGTGGGCTCAGGAACACTTCAGAAAACCATTTTCAGTTAACACAGTTCGTCGCTACATCTACAACCCCTGGCAAAAATTATGGAATCACCAGCCTCGGAGGATGTTCATTCAGTTGTTTAATTTTGTAGAAAAAAAGCAGATCGCAGACATGACACAAAACTAAAGTCATTTCAAATGGCAACTTTCTGGCTTTAAGAAAGACTATAAGAAATCGGGAAAAAAAATTGTGGCAGTCAGCAACGGTTACTTTTTTAGACCAAGCAGAGGGGATAAAAATATATAATCACTCAATTCTGAGGAAAAAATTATGGAATCATGAAAAACAAAAGAACGCTCCAACACATCAGTGTTTTGTTGCACCACCTCTGGCTTTTATAACAGCTTGCAGTCTCTGAGGCATGGACTTAATGAGTGACAAACAGTACTCTTCATCAATCTGGCTCCAACTTTCTCTGATTGCTGTTGCCAGATCAGCTTTGCAGGTTGGAGCCTTGTCATGGACCATTTTCTTCAACTTCCAAAGATTTTCAATTGGATTAAGATCCGGACTATTTGCAGGCCATGACATTGACCCTATGTGTCTTTTTGCAAGGACTGTTTTCACAGTTTTTGCTCTATGGCAAGATGCATTATCATCTTGAAAAATGATTTTATCATCGCCAAACATCCTTCCAATTGATGGGATAAGAAAAGTGTCCAAAATATCAACGTAAACTTGTGCATTTATTGATGATGTAATGACAGCCATCTCCCCAGTGCCTTTACCTGACATGCAGCCCCATATCATTAATGACTGTGGAAATTTACATGTTCTCTTCAGGCAGTCATCTTTATAAATCTCATTGGAACAGCACCAAACAAAAGTTCCAGCATCATCACCTTGCCCAAAGCAGATTCGAGATTCATCACTGAGTATGACTTTCATCCAATCATCCACAGTCCACGATTGCTTTTCCTTAGCCCATTGTAACCTTGTTTTTTTTCTGTTTAGGTGTTAATGATGGCTTTCGTTTAGCTTTTCTGTATGTAAATCCCATTTCCTTTAGGCGGTTTCTTACAGTTCGGTCACAGACGTTGACTCCAGTTTCTTCCCATTCGTTCCTCATTTGTTTTGTTGTACATTTTCAATTTTTGAGACATATTGCTTTAAGTTTTCTGTCTTGACACTTTGATGTCTTCCTTGGTCTACCAGTATGTTTGCCTTTAACAACCTTCCCATGTTGTTTGTATTTGGTCCAGAGTTTAGACACAGCTGACTGTGAACAACCAACATCTTTTGCAACATTGCGTGATGATTTACCCTCTTTTACGAGTTTGATAATCCTCTCCTTTGTTTCAATTGACATCTCTCATGTTGGAGCCATGATTCATGTCAGTCCACTTGGTGCAACAGCTCTCCAAGGTGTGATCACTCCTTTTTAGATGCAGACTAACGAGCAGATCTGATTTGATGCAGGTGTTAGTTTTGGTGATGAAAATTTACAGGGTGATTCCATAATTTATTCCTCAGAATTGAGTGAGTCCATATTTTTTTCCCTCTGCTTGATCTAAAAAAGTAACCGTTACCGACTGCCACAATTTTTTTTCCTGATTTCTTATAGTGTTTCTTAAAGCCAGATAGTTGCCATTTGAAATGACTTTAGTTTTGTGTCATGTCTGTGATCTGCTTTTTTTCTACAAAATTAAACAACTGAATGAACATCCTCAGAGGCCGGTGATTCCATAATTATTGCCAGGGGTTGTAGAAGTGCACATTAAAACTCTACCATGCAAAGTGAAAGCCAAACATGAACAACATCCAGAAACGCCGCCATCTTCTCTGGGCCCGAGCTCATTTGAAATGGACAGACGCAAAGTGGAAAAGTGTGCTGTGGTCTGATGAGTCCACATTTCAGATTGTTTTTGGAAATCATGGACATCGTGTCCTCTGGACAAAAGAGGAAAAAGACCATCCAGATTGTTACCAGTGCAAGTTCAAAAGCCAGTATCTGTGATTAGTGCCCATGGCACGGGCAACTTACACATCTGTGATGGCACCATCAATGCTGAAAGGTACATCCAGGTTTTGGAGCAACACATGCTGCCATCCAAGCAACGTCTTTTTCAGGGACGTCCCTGCTTATTTCAGCAAGACAATGCCAAGCCACATTCTACACGTGTTACAATAGCGTGGCTTCATAGTAAAAGAGTGTGGGTACTAGACTGGCCTGGCTGCAGTCCAGACCTGTCACCCATTGAAAACGTGCGGCGCATTATGAAGCGCAAAATACGACAATGGAGACCTCAGACTGTTGAACAACTGAAGTCGTACATCAAGCAAGAATGGGGAAGAATTCCACCTACAAAGCTTCAACAATTAGTGTCCTCAGTTCCCAAACACTTACTGAGTTTTGTTAGAAGGAAAGGTGATGTAACACAGTGGTAAACATACCACTGTCCATGGGCGCAATTTGGTGGGGGATAGGGGAGACATGTCCCCCCCCCTTTTCAACCAGGGGGACAGAATATGGTATGTCCCCCCCCACCTTCTGACATGTATGTGTGTACTTTAAACATACTATGCCAGTCTTATTTGCAAAACCATGTCAGAACAGTATCTTTGTTTCTGAAAGTTTGTATTTTTAGCAGCATTGAGTTGTTTCCAACACGTGCTTCTTGTTTGTCACATTCAGAATTTTCTGGGATTGCATTTGCCCAGATTTTAAACCAAAAATAGTGCCTCTAGGGACTAGTGTCTACACATAAATATCAATGAACCATATGCTAATTTACTAAATTCTGAAAGTTAGAAAAGGAAATCAGAAAAGCTATCTGGGACCTCAGAAAGCCCATCTGCAATTATTGCTTGATCTCCAAAATCAGTCTATGCAAGTGAAATTATGTTCAGTATGAGTGTTGTCATTAGTGCCACTTCGAAAATTAAATTCATAAGTAATTTATCCTAAACTTATGATCTGTTGTTTTTTCAAACTTATGCATAAACAAATCTTGAGAAAAAAATACAGTATGCGATAGTTAATAATTATTAAGAGCCTGTTCTTTCATATTTATGAATACATTTTACTGCAGTTGTTTTTTTTAATGAAAACTCAACCTATCATTCTTTTTGAGTTCTACACATGTGGTGATACCTTATTTACACCAGGATGTTAATAAAATCAATGCTGGCTATTCTCAGAATAAAGTACTTATATCCACGGTTTCAGACTGCATAAGTCAAATGGTGTCCACTTTATGGTCTCAAAACATTAAAATGACTGTTCTGGATGCTCAGAATGCATCTGAGCGTATCTAGAAACCATTGGCTTCTGTGGGCCTCGCACTTTGTCCCCCCCAATTTCTAGTTCTAAATTGTGCCCTTGCCACTGTCCCAACTTTTTTGAAACGTGTTGCAGGCATCCATTTCAAAATGAGCAAATATTTCCACAAAAACAATAAAATTTATCAGTTTGAACATTAAATATCGTGTCTTTGCGGTGTGTTCAATTGAATATAGGTTGAAGAGGATTTGCAAATCATTGTATTCTGTTTTTATTTACATTTTACACAACGTCCCAACTTCATTGGAATTGGGGTTGTATTTTTTATTTTTTTTTATGAAAAAGCTCATTTTTTGTATCTTATTTTTATAACACTGGAAAATTTCTTTGGTTCTGTGACAATAAATTGTCAACGTTCAACTCCATGCTTTTCAATGACTAAATTAGGGAATCCATCTCTCCAAACCTAGAGAGAATGTAGAGGCTCTTTCTGGAATCAGTTGAAGAGCCCTGCTATAAAGCTTTTAATGCAAAAGCTGATGATAAATTATGCTGACCCATAAAAATTAAAAAAATCTCTACCTCAAGTTCCACACAATAACCAATTGTCAATATTAGGCCAAATGTTTACCATCAACATAATGCCACAGCGCTCTCTAGTGTGGGTGTAATAAGCACTATGACAACACACCCCAATCTCCCCTACTGCATGCAGTGTTGCAGACAATTGCAGATACGAGCAAATAAGATGACTTAATGATATGATGGCCGCTGTGCTCGTATGTCCCTCCACACAATTCAATTTTGCGGTTTATTTTGGATGTTTTTCTGTTTTTCTGTCTTTGGTGACCAACAACAGAAACCACTTTTCTTTTAGCCTTGGCCCACTCCTGAAGGATGAGGGACTTTCACTGTTCTGTAAGTCATGTTCTGTAAGCCCTGGCGGAGGCCAACGTGCACTGGAAACAGGTTTGACTTACTACCGGCAATGCGAACCAAGCTCCTGCTGCGGTCTTCTCCAGATCCACAAAACACATGTGGACTGGTTGGGCAAACTCCCATGAACCCTTGAGCACCCGATGGAGCATGTAGAGCTGGTCCAGTGTGCCGCGACCAGGACAAAAACCACACTGCTCCTCTTGAATCCGAGGTTTGACCATCGGTCGAATTCTCCTCTCCAGTACTCTGGAATAGACCTTACCGGGGAGGCTGAGGAGTGTGATCCCCCTATAGTTGGAACACACCCTCCGGTCCCCCTTCTTAAACAGAGGGACCACCACCCCGGTCTGCCAATCCAGAGGCACTGTCCCTGATCGCCACGTGATGTTGCAGAGGCGTGTCAGCCAAGACAGCCCCACAACATCCAGAGACTTAAGGTACTCAGGACGGATTTCATCCACCCCAGGAGCCTTGCCACCGAGGAGCTTTCTAACCACCTCCGTGACTTCTGCCTGGGTAATGGATGAGTCCGCCTCTGAGTCCCCAGTCTCTGCTTCCTCTTCGGAAGACGTGACGATGGGATTGAGGAGATCCTCGAAGTACTCCTTCCACTGCCCAACAACATCCCCAGTCAGGGTCAACAGCTCCCCACCCGCACCATAAACAGTGCTGGAGGAGAGCTGCGTCCGCCTCCTGAGGCGTCGGACGGTTTGCCAGAATCTCTTCGAGGCCGACCGATAGTCCTCCTCCATAGCCTCCCCGAACTCCTCCCAGACCTGAGTCTTTGCCTCTGCGACTGCACAGGCTGCGGCACGCTTGGCCTGCCGGTACCTGTCAGCTGCCTCTGGGGTCCCACCTACCAACAAAGATAAGTAGGACTCCTTCTTCAGCTTGACAGCATCCCTTACTTCCGGTGTCCACCACCGGGTTCGGGGATTGCCGCCGCGACAGGCACCAGAGACCTTGCGACCACAGCTACGAGCAGCCGCATCGACAATGGAGGTGGAGAACATGGTCCACTCGGACTCATTGTCTCCAACCTCCCCGGGGATCTAGGAGAAGCTCTCCTGGAGGTGGGAGTTGAAGACCTCGCTGACAGAGGGTTCTGCCAGGCGTTCCCAGCAGACCCTCACGATACGTTTGGGCCTGCCAGGTCTGACCGGCTTCCTACCCTCCCAGCGGATCCAACTCACCACCAGGTGGTGATCAGTCGACAGCTCTGCCCCTCTCTTCACTCGAGTGTCCGAGACACGTGGCCGAAGGTCAGATGATACGACTACAAAGTCGATCATCGACCTCCGGCTCAGGGTGTCCTGGTGCCACGTGCACTTATGGACACCCTTGTGCTCGAACATGGTGTTCATGATGGACAAACTGTGACTGGCACAGAAGTCCAACAACTGAACACCACTCGGGTTCAGATCGGGGAGGCCGTGCTTCCCAATCACCCCCCTCCAGGTCTCACTGTCGCCGCCCACGTGGGCGTTGAAATCCCCCAGGAGAACAATGGAGTCCCCAGTCGGAGCGCTATCTAGTACCCCTCCCAGGGACTCCAGGAAGGTTGGGTACTCTGCACTGCTGCTCGGCCCGTAGGCCAAGACAACGGTGAGAGACCTGTCCCCGACCCTTGCTTTAAAACGGCATGTCGTTTTCGAAAATCAGGAGCTTTACGTGGATATGTGTCTGTCAGCCTGTGATGGTGAAATGGACTGAAATGAACAGGTCAGATTTACTGCATGTGTGAATGAAAGTCAGCACGAGCACTGCAGGTTTCAGCATTAATGGATGCATTTAGACTTATGAGTAAATTACAGGAAACGTGTGCCAACAATCACAAAATGTACCTACAACTTATGTTCCACATGTGCGGGACGTACGAGTCACACGCTGGCACTGATTGAAAATTTTCAGCATGGCCAAAATATTTCAAGGAGCTCAGCATATTAGGACGTACATCAGCGAGCTTCAATGTGCTCTTAACTAAAAAAAAAAACAAACAAACAAAAAAAAACCCTTAACCTATTAGCCTTATGCCAGCATTTTTTTTAAATATGCTTAAATCGTCATGGTGTGACAAGGCCTTTAGGGTTCTTGTGTGATCCACATCAACCCTTTCAACTACGGTCACCCATGTCCACTTTACTTCTGCAGATGAAACATCTGCCAGAAACATCCAAATGCAAAAACAGGATTCTCAGAAGGCAACATTTCAGGATTTATCATACATAAATGTCTAACTTCTGAAAACTATGTTGATTTATACACTCAGTATTTTCAACAAATTCCTAAACCAGTGCAGCCTGGGAGGGAGGCACTAAACCCATTGCACTGTTGAGGTGTCCTGGAAGTCCAGGTTGCTTACTTCCGACCAGCCAACCTGGAACTTTGGATTACTGGTCTGATGTCTTCCTCTTGACAATACCCCGTAGAGAATATATGAGGTACTGTCTATGGGGCCACTCAAGTCCAGTAAGTTCATGGTCGGCAAACCAGTTACTAGTAGTTTTGGTACTGTAGGCAAGTCCTGCTAGATTCTGGGTCCTTAATTTCCAGATGAAATGCAAAGTCTACTTTCATCTGAAAAGAGGACTTTGGGCTGCTGAGCAATGGTCCAGTTATTTTTCTACTTATCCTGGATAAGATGCTTCTGACATAGTCTCTGGTTCACTAGGACTGCGACATATGTAGTCCATTTCCTGGACATGTCTGCGTACGGTGACTCTTCATGCACTGATTCCTGCCTCAGTCCACTCCTTGCGAAGCTCCGACAAGTTCTTGAATCAGCTTTGCTTGACAATCTTCTGAAGGTTATGGTCATCCCTGTTGCTTGAGCACCTTTTCCAACCACGTTTCCTTTTAAGTCAACTTTCCATGAACATGCTTTGATCCAGCAGTCTGAACAGTCAGCCCTTTCAACAATGATGTTCTGTGGTTGACCTTCCTTGTGAATGATGTCAAAGAGCATCTTCTGGACAATTGTCAAGTTGGTAATCTTCCTGATGATTGTAGTTATATGAACTTATCCAGACAGAGATTCAAGGTATTTACAGATTACTGCAGAAAGTGACTTATTCAAACTTCAAATGACATATTCTAATTATTTTGAGACACTTTTTCTTTTTTTTGAAAGGTAGACCGCAATGATTGACATGACTAAAATGTTAAAAATTGCTCCAAACATTTTAATTTAGATGCAATGAGACTACAATGTTTCCATTTTTTGAAATAAGACAAAAAATGTATTCAAACTTTTTGAGATGCACGTTTACCTGTAAAATTGTGTAAATATTATTATAAATATTTCATGCATTTTCAAGAAAGAGAATGGACATTTTAAAGATTAAAAATAATTAAATGCTCTGAATTCTTTAATTATTCTTACTTTTAGAAATGCACAAAAGCATAAATGGACCATGAACTGTAAATTTATAAATTTTATCAATTATTTTCATGAAAAGCACCGCTGAATTACCCTACTCTGCATAAATGTTCAGAGTTTGAGCAAGAGCTCCGATTTACTTCTGGATACAACACTGTAAAAGAGGAGCTTGGTTTTTAACTTCCAACCAATGTGGAGGTCTGGTGCTTTTCGTTATGTACCACAACAAAGACTGTTTTGTGTGTTTGCTCTGCACACTAAAGCAGCAGATTCTCATCTCCAGGCTGGGCTTCATCACAGCCCAAAAACATGAGTCCTCATGGCGCTCGTGTGACATGCAACTGCAGTCCAACCATCACTTGAGGTATGTCAGATACCAACCACACAGGATGAAATGCTGAAATCAATTCAAGTGCACTCTGTGTCAGCTTGAGATTTAATGGATCCAAATCGTGACAGTGTGAAGAATAAAGAGATTCTTTTTAAGAGGAAAAAAGTAGCTGCTGACCAAACTGTGTACACAGAAGCTCAAGTCAGCCTCGACTCGTACTCGGTGGTTAGTGTCACACGGTGTCTCTCTCACCTGACTGGTTGCCTGGATAAACTCTTGTGCTTTTGCTCTACTGGCGATGTTGGCCTCCTCCATTTTGAAGAGAAGAGCCGTTACTGTGAGGAGGAGAGTTAAAGATCTTTATTTCAGTTGGAGGACATGTATGTCAGGAATGGAGAAGCAGGTGAGTGCAGTGTGATGATCACTCACTCACTCACTCACTCACTCACTCACTCACTCACTCACTCACGGTTCACAGCTAAAACTTTTTAAAAGTGAAAAACTGCTTCATATCTAATATTTAATACATTTTCTTCATATTTAAGATAAATATATATTTTTTTCAAAATCATTCCATGAGGACATGTGTGTATAAAAATTGCACATAATTTGCACATTACTGTGCAAACCGATGAAAAATACTCACACCCATCACAACATTACATATATTCATTATTTGATAATTTGACAATTGTTAAAGTGTCAAATTAAAATAACAGACAAGTTGGAGGAAGTGACTGGACATTTCCTAGTGTCATTAAAAATCTGGTACAGTACGGCACCATAAGGTGGGGTCACACTACGAAAGACTGAGTGAACTGATAAGTGATGGACGTTCATTTCTCTGGTGGCTAATAAATCTGTCGGTCTCCAGTGGATTTGGGGCTCACATAGATGGACAGGTGATGTCACATTTTCACTGGCAACCCAGAGAGCTATACTCAGCAGAATGATTTTCCTGATTTCAAGCGATGCAGTGCATCTGGAAAATATTCACAGCACTTCACATTTTGTTATGTTACATAAGCCTTATTCCAGCCTTATTTTTCCCTCAAAATTCTACACACAATACCCCATAATGATATTGTGAAAAAAGGTTTTTGTTTTTTTGTTTGTTTTGTTGTTTGTTTTAGATTTTTGCAAAATTATAACAAAAAAAAAAAAACTAAATAATATTTCCTAACAGAACTATTGGATAAACAGAGAAAGCTCCTTCAGGAGGCAGGAAGTCAATGATGCTATATATATATATATATATATATATATATATATATATATATATATATATATATATATATATACACACACACACACACACACACTCAACAAACATATAAACGCAACACTTTTGGTTTTGCTCCCATTTTGTATGAGATGAACTCAAAGATCTAAAACTTTTTCCACATACACAATATCACCATTTCCCTCAAATATTGTTCACAAACCAGTCTAAATCGGTGATAGTGAGCACTTCTCCTTTGCTGAGATAATCTATCCCACCTCACAGGTGTGCCATACCAAGATGCTGATTAGACACCATGATTAGTGCACAGGTGTGCCTTAGACTGCCCACAATAAAAGGCCACTCTGAAAGGTGCAGTTTTATCACACAGCACAATGCCACAAATGTCGCAAGATTTGAGGGAGCGTGCAATTGGCATGCTGACAGCAGGAATGTCAACCAGAGCTGTTGCTCGTATATTGAATGTTCATTTCTCTACCATAAGCCGTCTCCAATGGTGTTTCAGAGAATTTGGCAGTACATCCAACCAGCCTCACAACCGCAGACCACGTGTAACCACACCAGCCCAGGACCTCCACATCCAGCATGTTCACCTCCAAGATCGTCTGAGACCAGCCACTCGGACAGCTGCTGAAACAATCGGTTTGCATAACCAAAGAATTTCTGCACAAACTGTCAGAAACCGTCTCAGGGAAGCTCATCTGCATGCTCGTCGTCCTCATCGGGGTCTCGACCTGACTCCAGTTCGTCGTCGTAACCGACTTGAGTGGGCAAATGCTCACATTCGCTGGCGTTTGGCATGTTGGAGAGGTGTTCTCTTCACGGATGAATCCCGGTTCACACTGTCCAGGGCAGATGGCAGACAGCGTGTGTGGCGTTGTGTGGGTGAGCGGTTTTCAGATGTCAGTGTTGTGGATCGAGTGGCCCATGGTGGCGGTGGGGTTATGGTATGGGCAGGCGTCTGTTATGGACGAAGAACACAGGTGCATTTTATTGATGGCATTTTGAATGCACAGAGATACCGTGACGAGATCCTGAGGCCCATTGTTGTGCCCTACATCCAAGAACATCACCTCATGTTGCAGCAGGATAATGCACGGCCCCATGTTGCAAGGATCTGTACACAATTCTTGGAAGCGGAAAATGTCCCAGTTCTTGCATGGCCGGCATACTCACCGGACACGTCACCCATTGAGCATGTTTGGGATGCTCTGGACCGGCGTATACGACAGCGTGTACCAGTTCCTGCCAATATCCAGCAACTTCGCACAGCCATTGAAGAGGAGTGGACCAACATTCCACAGGCCACAACTGACAACCTGATCAACTCTATGCGAAGGAGATGTGTTGCACTGCATGAGGCAAATGGTGGTCACACCAGATACTGACTGGTATCCCCCCCAATAAAACAAAACTGCACCTTTCAGAGTGGACTTTTATTGTGGACAGTCTAAGGCACACCTGTGCACTAATCATGGTGTCTAATCAGCATCTTGATATGGCACACCTGTGAGGTGGGATGGATTATCTCAGCAAAGGAGAAGTGCTTACTATCACAGATTTAGACTGGTTTGTGAACAATATTTGAGGGAAATGGTGATATTGTGTATGTGGAAAAAGTTTTAGATCTTTGAGTTCATTTCATACAAAATGGGAGCAAAACCAAAAGTGTTGCATTTATATTTTTGTTGAGTGTATATATAGTGAGGAAAATAAGTATTTGAACACCCTGCGATTTTCCAAGTTCTCCCACTTAGAAATCACGGCGGGGTCTGAAATTTTCATCTTAGGTGCATGTCCACTGTGAGAGACATAATCTAAAAAAAAAAAAACGGAAATCACAATGTATGATTTTTTTTAATCATTTATTTGTATGTTACTGCTGCAAATAAGTATTTGAACACCTGTGAAAATCAATGTTAATATTTGGTACAGTAGTCTTTGTTTGCAATTACAGAAGTCAAACGTTTCCTGTAGTTTTTCACCAGGTTTGCACACTGCAGCAGGGATTTTGGTCCACTCCTCCATACAGATCTTCTCCAAATCTTTCAGGTTTGGAGTTTCAGCTCCCTCCAAAGATTTTCTATTGAGTTCTGGTCTGGAGACTAGCCAGGCCACTCCAGGACCTTGAAACACTTCTTACGGAGCCCCTCCTTAGTTGCCCTGGCTGTGTGTTTGGGGTCATTGTCATGCTGGACGACTCAGCCATGACCCATCTTCAGTGCTCTTACTGAGGGAAGGAGGTTGTTTGCCAAAATCTCGCAATACATGACTCTATCCATCCTCCCTTCAATATGGTGCAGTCGTCCTGTCCCCTTTGCAGAAGAGCACCCCCAGAGTATGATGTTTCCACCCCCATGCTTCACAGTTGGGATGATTTTCTTGTTGTTGTTCTCATCCTCTAAACATGGTAAGTGGAGCTGATTCCAAAAAGCTCTATTTTGGTCTCATCTGACCACATGACCTTCTCCCATGCCTCCTCTGGATCATCCAGATGGTCACTGGTGAACTTCAAACGGGCCTGGACATGTGCTGGCTTGAGCAGGGGGACCTTGCTGCCCTGCAGGATTCTAAACCATAACAGCATCATGTGTTACTAATGTAATCTTTGTGACTGTGGTCCCACCTCTCTTCAGGTCATTGACCAGGTCCTCCTGTGTAGTTCTGAGCTTTCTCAGAATCATCCTTACCCCACAAAGTGAGATCTTGCATGGAATCCCAGACCGAGGGAGACTGACAGTCATCGTGTGTTTCTTCCACTTTCTAATAAATAATCATAACAGTTGTTGTCTTCTACCAAGCTGCTTGCCTGTTGTCCTGTAGTCCATCCCAGCCTTGTGCAGGTCTACAAATTTGTCCCTGGTGTCCTTAGACAGCTCTTTGGTCTTGGCTATGGTGGACAGGTTGGAGTGTGATTGATTGAGTGTGTGAACAGGTGTCTTTTATACAGGTAACAAGTTCAAACAGGTGCAATTAATACAGGTAAAGAGTGCAGAATAAGAGGGCTTCTTAAAGAAAAATTAACTGGTCTGTGAGAGACAGAATTCTTGCTGGTGGGTAGGGAGTCAAATACTTATTTGCAGCAGTAACATACAAATAAATTATTTAAAAAAATCATACAGTGTGATTTCCAGATTTTTTCTTTTTTTTTAAGATTATGTCTCTCACAGTGGACATGCACCTAAGATGAAAATTTCAGACCCCTCCATGATTTCTAAGTGGGAGAACTATTTGCTTGAGCCATCACGGTGTGACAGGGGCTATATGGACACTGCAGCGGTGCTCAGAAGGGACAACTGAGAAACGACTCCTGTGACAACAGTGAAGGAGTTCTAGGCTTCACAATCTGCTTCCATTGGAAATGCAGGTTTGTGACTGCCACATTCTTTCTGGCTGACCTCAGACGACAATCAATGAAAGCCTTTTAACTGAACACTGCTGAAGCCAAACTGATCAAAGACACCAAGAAAGGATGTGAAATCAGACGTGAAAAAGGACAGGCCCTCACTGAGAACAGCGACAATTATTACCCATGGCCAAAATATGGCCATCGGGTATTGTGAAGACTTTGCATCCGTCCATCCGTCCGCCTGTCTGTGCTCAGCACAAGTCCAGTCCTGTTACTGCCAGTCTTCAAATTCACAGGGAGCATTCTTGGGACACAGACCTTGGACAAGTTCAAAGATGGCTAATCTTGATCAATTTTAAGAGATCAAAAGGTCACATTCTGTTCCCTATTTTTATTTTATGCTCATATGGTCAAGGGTATTTTAGCATTGCATTATATTTTTAGAAGATTTCATGAAGTGTAACTTTTTTAAAGTGACAGAGGTGTGTTTCAGTGCACTGGAACACCTTCCAGTGTCTAACATTTAGGACACCAATTCAAAGTCCACACATATTGATCAGAAAACTGCATTATTACAAACAGAAAAAAAAAAATAAAAATTAAACTGACACAACTGACAACCAATCACTGTGTCACAAGCTTCCAATCCAACACAGGAAAGGTCAGTGAAGCAAACTCATCCAAGGTTCATCTCCCACACCCCAGCCCGATGAAAAAATGTGGAAAGGCTTGATATCTTTCATGTCTAATACCACCAGGTGGCGCTGAGCTTGGGTTGTTCAGTGCACAGATTGGCACCTTGTCTGGTGAATGTTACTATT
This sequence comes from Thalassophryne amazonica, assembly GCF_902500255.1. Taxonomy (NCBI): domain Eukaryota; kingdom Metazoa; phylum Chordata; class Actinopteri; order Batrachoidiformes; family Batrachoididae; genus Thalassophryne; species Thalassophryne amazonica. The sequence goes on from NC_047118.1 coordinate 86,730,606, forward strand.
AAAGTAAAGAGCTTTGAGCATCTGCATTGGAAAGAAAAGTGCTTTTAATAACAGTCTTCTTCTGCTTCCAGCTGCTCCTGTTAGGGGGCACCGTAAATCATCCATCTCTGTATCTTCCTGTCACACCAACCATCTGCATGTCCTCCCTCACCATGTCAATAAACCTCCTCTTTGGCCTCCCACGTCTCCAGCCCGGTGGCTCTATCCTCAGCATCTTTCTCCCTACAGCGAGGCAAATAAGTATCTGATCCACTGTCGATTTTGCAGGTTTTCTCACCTACAAAGAATGAAGAGGTCTGTAATTTTTACTGTACGTACAAAAAATGACAAACCTCTACATTCTTTGTAGGTGGGAAAACTTGCAAAATTGACTGCAGATCAAATACTTATTTGCCTCACTCTATATACCCTAGCAGCGGTGGGAAACCCCAGCTTCAGTGAGTAAAAGCCTGACTGCATCCACCCACTAAACCAGCTGAGTCTAATCAGCTCAGTTCTTCAGGCAGGTCAATGAGATCATCAGTCAAATCACCTGTTTTAGGTGCACAGGTAGAAGCAGTATATGGTGGGACTTTTAACTCAGTGAAGCTGCAGCTGGCCACCGCTGTACCCCGGTGTTGCCAAGTGAACGGTCCCCCCTAAAAATCGGTCCGCCCTGCCTTCACTGTGTGTGCATTATTAGCTGCAGTTCACAGATTATCACTGCATTATTTCATAATAAAAGACAGATGACTGATCAGAGCACCGCGGCTACACAAGCTGATAGTTGTGTTTGGTCGGTTTGTTTATGACCTGGAGATCAAACATGTCGAGCGGTTGTGCAGGTGAGAGAACGGAGCTACTCTGGTTAGCTGTGGAAGCTAACACTTAGCGACACAACCTCTCACATTTGCTTTGTTTTCGATTCTCCACTGGGAACTGAAAAAAACTGCACTTTTTGCAACTGTAGCTGAAAACAAAACAGTATATCATTTTACCGTTAGAATGGATGCTGTTTATGGGAAGAGACTAATCCCCGGGCAGAGTGTGGGAGTGTCAGCACAAACCATTTGGAGGATGGGGGTTTCAGCGGAAGCCACTTTAAATAGGCAGGTCCGCTAGGTGACGGCGAGTATGCTGTTAAGTTTACCGAGCCGGGCTGAATGGTTTGTGCTGAAACTCCCGTACTCCTGGGGATTTTCTGCCGTGTTTGTGCCATCTGTCCCCAGATATGGTCAAATCCCGCGATATCATGGAGGGGTTCAAACAAGACTATGCTGCCCTATTTAAAATAATTCAAGGACCTTTATTGGCTGTGTCCTACTTCAGGGCTTGGACTCGTCTAAGGTCCGTATCCCACAAAACTCTTCAGGTTTCAGCCCTTCCGACAGAGCACAGGCTGGAACAATCCATTCTGAAATGAGACCGTCTAGCTCACAGAGCTTTTTGCTGTTGCGTTGTTACGTTTCCTCTCCCCTCCCCTGTGTTGCTTAGCAACCTTGACAGCTGCACACACCAAGCTAGCTAGGGTTCATACACCATTTTCAAGGTCACACTGACAATTTTCAAGCACTTTCAAGGTCCATTTTCAAGGTTTTCCAGCACCTTTCAGCTGTGATAAATTACATATTGATAAGAGGTGGGATTTTTTTTTTTTTAAAACTTCATTTTTCTCTTTTCACGCTTTAAATGAACTCTCACACAACAAAAAAAATACATGTAGAAATGATGGGGGTTTCTTTGCCTTCCAGTTAAAGAGTATCAGTCTGCGGACAAGTAATGAAGCAAATGCCAAAGCATTCGCCTGTACGTTTGTGATCTTACAATTTGGGGGGGAAGCTACACCAAAAATGGCTGTGTGGAAATCAGAAGCTCTGGTCTTTTTTACACATATGAGAAAATACATCAAAAATACTGTCCCAGTAACTGCTCAGAGAGGGGCAGGCCCAAAACACGAAGACTGAAGCTGGGTTGTTACTGCACCTCAGGCAGAGTTTGTGCTTTGAGTCATGGAGAAGATGGAGCACCTTAAATTGAATCAATCCGTGGTGTACACATAATGAAGAGGTGTGTACACGAAACAGGCTGTCCCTCCGCACCTCCTCTGAAAGCACCACCCCCTAATCACTCTCCCCTGGAGTTTTGGTTTTCTCCCAGGAAATCTGATTTAAACCCCTTATCAAAGTGTATATCGCCAAAACCCGTTTCTTCTCAAAGGGGTCGAGCTCCAAGATGCTCTCTAATTGGCTTTTAGGTGGCAGGTAAGGAAACGAGGGGAACACTGAGTGAAACTACATATTTAAAGGTATCTAAAAAAAAATGAGTGTTGCATAAGTTGGGGTCTTTCCTGAGTGTCTTAAATGAGGACAATGTGTCATTTGTAAACAAGTCACTGAAAAAAGTCAATGCATTTCTATGCCAATGTTGAAATGCATTATCCAACACAGATGGGGGAAGAAGGGATTGTTTGCTACGAGAAAAAAACTGGCCTGTTTTAATCCAAAATCTCTCCTGAACTGGAGCCAAATGTTTAGTGACTCTTTAACAACTGGATTTATTATTTCTATCTTATGACTATATGGCAGCGGGGAGGTGAATATAGGTAGTGGGATACTTGGTAATTCCATTTCCACCCATCCTATCCCCTGTTTATTTTTATATATCCAATGTAAAAGTTTTACAATGTTTGCTGCCCAGTAATAGAAAAAAAAAGAAAAGCTTGGCAGTCCGAGACCCCCTGACTCTTGCGGAGCGAAGTCACAAAAAATGGAACAACTGTGTAAAAATGTAGGATATTAATTTTTTTTTAATCTCCAAACAAGTAACTGATTCTTGATTCTAAATTAACACAATATCAAATACATAGAAATCAATATGAAAAGTAAATATTTTTATGACTTTTTGAAAATGCCATGGCTGAAGTTGGTGCTTCAGAACTTTATGTCACGTCCGTCACACCCCATAAACATCACAGTAACTCAGTAAGTACAACATGCAACTGTTTTTCTAAGCATTTGCAGGCAGAGGGGGCTAGATGCTTTCAGATGAATAAGAATAGAACAGCTTTTCAGGGTGCAACCCATCACACCACACCCTGAATTTTTAAATTTGTCCCCGAAGACCAAAGCATTTAAGAAAAGCTTTTGCAGTTTGATTCTTCATGAGATGAATAACAAATGAACTCTTTAGGTCTGTTGTTACAACCAAGTACTTACCATCTATATTGTTTTTTTATGCACTGATGATCACTGCTCTTACCCAGGAGGACCAAATCATCAGTGTGACGGGCGTGACACAAGGAGTGACGGACGTGACATAAGTGACATGCCTTAGAGACAATACTATTCAGTACAATTTCATAGCACTTTGAAGTATATAACCTGAATATCACTGTTTATTGGCCTTTAGCTACAGAATATGCACTCAGATCTGTTTTAACCCCCCAACAATACTTGGTCAGACAGGTGATGTCTAGCATTTCCCATGAATGCTTGTTAAATGAATTGGATAGGAGCATGGACAGAGGGCACTTAAAACACATCAGTGCCAACAGCCAACTAGGGCGGGCTGACTACAGCACTAGTTGCTTACTGGTATTCCTCCGAGTAGCAGTGCGTTGAGGTATGTAGTATTTCAAATTTTTACCAACAAATCTTAAAAAATTTTTGTCAAAGTCCAGAAAAGTCACAAATAGCAGGTTCAAATCAAAACTGAAAAATAAGTGCCAAGAACAACATGATGTAAACAATTTTCACGTGTCCAATTTCAGACTTAGGAGTGCTGCAATATTTGGGTGTTCACAGTTCCTCGAAAGCTGCCCTGACATTGTCCAACTCTGAGATGTTGAGTGGTCCCTGGGGGTTCCCTCCTTTTTCACCAGCTGTTGCTTCGTTTTTTCTGTATCTTCTCCTTTGGTGTTCTTCCATGTTGACTTTACATGTTCCCACCTGAACCAAACTACCTTTTCTCTGAACCTATCTGCTTCCTTCCATGCCTCTTCCAAAGGTGATGCAACACATCACAGACATTCCATCTTTGACATGCTGCAAACAGTTCTTAAAGCAAGCTCCTTTGGTTTTGGTAGTACAAGACCACCCTTCTTTTTATTCAGCTATTCCAGGCGATGATTTTTCTATCAACATTGGTGTGTTTTGGGCAGGCACACTGGATTTGATCACTCATCTTTGGGATCCTCACATTTGCTGGGCGATATTTTTTTGAAAATTGTCAGCTCGTAAGGGAAGGCTGGGTTTTCCTGTCTGAAAATCTTGTACGCCTCTTCAACGGTCTTGCTCATGATGTATTTAGCTTTGTGCCACTTGTAGCTAACTGACACAGTCTTGCCTGGCACGGCTCTGCTGATGTCCTCATGGAAAAAGAAGGTCTGAATCTTTTCAATCCAGCTGCTTGCTGCCTTGGCCTTATTTGATGTTGGAGCCTTTACCATCTGTTTTTTCAAGTCACGATACAGCTTCCTTCTGGATATATTACAGGACATGGCCATCGTACTGAGGTTTTTGCACTTGTTTCTGATCTTCAGAGCATATGTTTTAGAAAGATTCCTCCCTACTTCTTTATCAAAAGTGATTACCTCAAACATACTGGTTAGGCAGCGTTTACGGGGGTTGACAGCTACATGTATTCCATGCATGGCATATACTTTTTTAGAGGCTGGTGAAGCAGATTGAATTACAGACTGTATGGCTTTGGCTCTTTGCTCCCTTGATTGAGGCATCATTTGAGGCATCAAATTCTGTAAGATCTTTTTCTTGTGGTAGTAAGTATTCTGTCTGCTTGACCCTGGAGTGGCTTCATTATCTTGGCTACTGCCAGGGTACTCTGGCAATATTATTCTCAGCCTCCATCGTCTATGCGGTGTTACTTTCTCAGTTTTCTCTTCCTGCTCCCGGAGCTTCTTGTCTTGCTTTCTCTTTCGGTCTCTTTCTTTCATCCAGCTGTTTTGTAGGCAGATGTATTCTTGCAACTATTAAGCCACATTCACACCGGGCATGACGTGAGTGACAGCGGCGAGAGCTTGCCATGTAATACCTATGGAAGGACGCGTTGTGGCACCAAGCCATGCGATGGACGCGAATGAAGCGATTTTGAATGATTGGCGCATTTGTGGTGCGATGTTGCGTCACGTTGCCCTCCTCCCCAAGTTGAAAAATCTGAACTTTTTCATCTTGTCGCGCTGCGATGACCAATCAGGGACTGGATATGTAGTGACGTGGAGATGAACATGTCCTGTCTCTGGTAGCCAGTCTGTGAGCAGCACTTATGTAACTTTTGTCCTTTATTTCACAATTATGACAGAGTTTTTGGGGGAAGAGCAAGCAGCAGCCCCGCAGCAGCGACAGCGGACAGTTTTTTTTTTTCTCTTTTTCACCTGTGCACGCGCGAGCGAGTCGTCCCTGAAGATTATTTTATTTATTAACTACACAGATGTATAATAAAACAAATGGTGACTGGTTTATAAATGCAATTATGACAGAGAGCGAGCAACAGCAGCGGCAGTGGGCAGGTTTTTTTTTTTAATTGTTTACATGTGCACGCGTGAACGGGACAGGAGGTCCTCAAACTGGGTTCCATAGAGGCAGAAGGACCACTGAAAGCGGTCGTCATCCAGACACAGCTCCTGCAGCAAATAATGATACTCCCCGAATTGGGAACGTCTCATGAGGATGTTGTGAACCCAGGGACGGCGCCGCTGGCGACGTTTGTCAGCTTTCCACAACAATTAAGAGCACAGCAACTCGCTCCGTGTGATCAAGGTCCTCCGTGTTGACTTGACTGACAACTAGAGCCGGCGAGCGGAATGGAAGCTCCTCCTATTTGATGACGCACTGGGGCAAACTTTCGCAGCAAAAGCAGAGCGACACACCGGGCAATGGTGGTGCATCCTCTTTGGTGGTATAATAATAATTTATTCAGAAGGTCCGGGCCCACTCTGCAGCCAGTCTCCATTGAGGGGGTCGATGTGGAGGTGGTCCAGACTTACAAATATCTGGGGACACTTATGGACAATAGGTTGGATTGGTCAGCCAATACTGACACCCTCTACAGGAAGGGACAGAGTAGACTGTACTTCCTGAGGAGGTTAGGGTCCTTCAGGATCTGCCATAAACTCTTGCAAATGTTCTACCAGTCTGTGTAGCCAGTGTCCTCTTCTCTGTGGTGGTCTGCTGGGGGAGCAGCATGAAGAGGAGGGACGCCGGGCGACTGGACAGGCTGGTGAGGAAAGCTGGTTTAGTGCTGGGAACACAGCTGGAGACACTAACATCAGTGGCAGAGAGAAGGACCCTCAGTGAACTGCTGGCCATCATGGACAATGTTGAGCATCCTCTGCACAGCGCCATCATCAGGAAGAGGAGCTCATTCAGTGGCAGACTGCTGTCCCAGTCCTGCCACACGGACAGATTCAGGAAGTCTTTTGTCCTTCAGGCCATCAGACTGTTCAACTCTTCCCATCTCAGTAAGAAATAATCCTGTGACATCTGTTTGACCTTTTATTGCTTTCTTTTGCACTACCAACACTGTTTACACTGCTTACTTCTTTGCACAACCTACACTGTTCACATTGTGTACTGTTTACATCTGTGCTACCTCCTCACTACTGCACTACTACATTTACTCCTCCGTCATATTCTCTGAGACTGGATGCTGCACTTGCACACAAATTTTATTTTTATTTTTAGTTGGTAGCTTTTATTGATTAGTCTATTTTTCTTTTATTTACTTAACCCTATTTTTGTGTGTCTTGTCTAATGTGTAAGCTGCTGGATGCCTTGAATTTCCCTCTGGGATCAATAAAGTATCTATCTATCTATCTATGGATTTTATTTAAACACTTTTGTGAGAGAAGAAGAGCGAGGAGCAGCAGCTGCAATCAACTTTTTTTTTCTGTGCTCCTTTTTGAGCGTGTAATTTTGCTGCATTGTGTACACGGTATAAAAACAGTCCTGCGTAATTTATACTTCAGGAACAATGGAACACAGCAGGAATCATAAATTGGCATCGGGTAATGTTGTCTTGTGAGGGTGTGGCTTCCAGTCATGCTGAGTACCGTCCTGAGTCCTGACTTGCGCTGAAACCACTTAATTTCTGCAAAAAATCGTTCGTGTGTGGTGTTGTCCTTACCGTGTGGCTGAACACCACACACTGTACAACCAAACCTGTTAGAGCTATGATATTTTTATCTTCACGTATGTGGTCTCTCAGGTTTGGAAACCTAAAGATAATTTTAAAATCCTGTCGTTTGAACCAGGCTTTACACACATTCAAAATGGTGGCCAGCACGCAGCCAATTATAATGCAGCCTATAGGAAGTCAGCCCTGTCGATGTTCTCTTTGACCCCTGCCGTACACAACATGACAAGAGTGTGGATCAGTAAGTGGATTAGCCCTGTCCCTCGATATCCAAGAAGTGAATGACGTCAATATAGCATCCAAATTTTTAGAGCCCACCTGATATGAGCTTTCACCAGTGGTGGGCACAGTTCCAATAATCCGATAACAGATAATTATCGAAGATAATGTTTTCATTATCGGATTATCTTTTTAGATAACTTTAAAAACCATTATCGGACTAATTATCTTCCGATAAATTTTTGTCCGATAACTTTTAGACCAATAACGTAGTAAACAAAGCTGAACAGCGGCAAACATTTTTAAAATTTAAAATCAGTTGAGCACCTACCTGTTTAAAGTTTCCTAACAGATGTATAGTTCCACCCTCTGCAAACAGAAGAGAGCTGCTTCCATAAGAAACCACTCTATCCTCTGCAGGCAAAGGAGAACTGGTCACACACACACACACACACACAAAAAATAATTTCCTTTAACACCATACTGATACGCTGGCAATATCACCCAAGTCATCCAGAGGCATACATTTTTAACTTATGGTTCAAATTTTAACCAAACTAATTTTGGACAAGTTATTTAGAATTACTCATGTCTGAAGTTTTCTAAAGTGAAAATATCAGATATATGTTTTAGTTTTAAAGTAATGTGCTACTTTTTAAGGTTTTAGTGAGCACATGCTCTGCCCAGCAGTGCATTATGAGTAGAATAGAGAAATCCCAGTAGGTTCACGACATGAGAAATGCATTTCAGACACTCTGTTCAGGCTCCACGGACAACAGCATTAAAGTCTAGTGCCTAAAACTCCTGTGAATATATTCTCTGGGTTTATAGACGTTATTGTATTTGCGTTTGTTAAATTCCATGCATCTTAAATGTAGCAGACACGGATTATCTGGAATTTTGTTTTGGCAAGTTTTCAATGCCTCTACTGCCATCTACTGGCCAGTAGTGTTCATGGCAGTATTCGTCCTGAAGCTGAGCAGATCACTGTACTCTCAGTTCAAACTGTACCACAAACGTTCCGAGCGCACGATTTATGTTCTCACACACGTATGTTCAAAAACCACACGTCGAACTCGTGTTTCCAGAAGCAAAACATAAGCTTTTTTTAAAACTTAATTTACAAAAACTCTTGATGGGAGACATCAAAGTTTAAAAACAAAACCAAACAACAACAACAAAAAAAAGATTACAAGACAGGTCTGCGGTGTTTGCACATGCACAGTGCAAGCGGTTGGATGCTTGTTGCTCTTCAGCAGCAGGATAGCCTCACGACGGCCAACCAGAATCAAACAGGTTTGATTTTCATTCGACCATACGATGGCGATCAGGAGGTGGTCGTGAGATGTTAAACGCAGCTTGTTACTCCATGTACACGACACGATGCAGGACGCGCGATTAACCTGAAACTCGGTCCAAAAAATTCTCGCACGAATGAAAAATCATCTGAAAAAGGGACAAAACTCGCACAGTGTAAAGCCAACATTTATGTGTCAAGACAATATTGAGTGCACATTTTACAACATCATAAAACGTGCGCACAGCACTAATAAAATGAGCACACATTCTCTCCACATGCAAAACATTTTGCGATGACACTTCCAGGGCTCCGTAAAAATGCCTGTTTTTACAAATAAAAAATGGAATATTTTACAAAAGCACATTTATCTGTAAACACCAACACACGACACACGTCACATTAACGTGTTGGTTTACATAATGAATGACTGAACCAATCAGTGTTTAGCAGAGGCACTTTTACCCAGAATCCTTTGCGATCTGTCTGTGTTTGTTACAAGACTCAGACTTAGTGCATTATTCAACATTAAAAGATATACAAGGTCTGTTAGAAAAGTATCTGACCTTTTTTTTTTTTTCAAAAACCATATGGATTTGAATCACGTGTGATTGCATCAGCCAAGCTTGAACCTTCGTGCGCATGCGTGAGTTTTTTCACGCCTGTCGGTTGTGTCATTCGCCTATGAGCAGGCTTTGTGTGAGCACTGGTCCACCCTCTCGTCATTTTTTTATTGCGAATAAATGTCTGAACCATTTGGAGCTTTGCTGCATCAATTTTTTTTCCAGAAACTGTGAGAGACCTCCAGGTGGACACCGTTCGGAAAATTAATATGGCTTTCAGGGACGATTTTATGGGGATTACACAGATTAAGGAGTGATCTAGATGGTTTAAAGACAGCCCACAGCTGCTGAGAGCGCGCCGCGCTCCGAGCGCCGATCGACAGGCTCAAACCCCGCTGAAACAACGAGATCATTTCCAACGTGAAGGCTTTGTTGATCCGGGACGTCGTCTGACTTTCGGCACATTCCACTGTTACAGGAGTTTTTTTCATGGAAAGAAAAGTGGAGGGACGCGCCACGGAGCCGTTCATTACGCGGCACAAAACCACCTCCGTGTTGGTCTCTCAGGACGGCTTTGAGATGGCTTTCAGGCGGCTTCCATTGCTTTTCAGTCGTGTGATTATCCGAGAAATTGAGCATGAGCTGGACATGCCCCAACATGTCCTGTGAGGCTTTATCACGGCGTTGCTTTGCGCCATGCAGCTCCACCGCGATGCGCGGAACTCCGCTCCTCTTTCCATGACAAAAACTCCTGTAACAGTGGAATGTGCCCTTCATTTCTAAACTGGACGCTGCCTTGCTAGCAAAGGAATTGCGGAAGACGTGGACATCAGCAGTTTTTCGGCACATTGAGACAGACGTGCGGAGGAGTTCCGCGCGTCGCGGTGGAGCCGCATGACACAAAGCAACGCCGTGATGAAGCCTCACAGGACATGTTGGGGCATATCCTGCTCATGCTCAATTTCTCGGATAATCACACGACTGAAAAGCAACCAGAAAGCCATCTCAAAGCCGTCCTGTGAGACCAACACGGAGGTGGTTTTGTGCCGCGTCATGAAGCTCCGTGGCGCGTCCCTCCGCTTTTCTTTCCATGAAAAAAACTCCTGTAACAGTGGAATGTGCCAAAAAAGTGCTGATGTTCACGCCTTCTGCCTTTTTGTGAAAGTCAGACGACGTCCCGGATCAACAAAGCCTTCACATTAGAAATGATCTGGTTGTTTCAGCGGGGTTTGAGCCTGTCGATCGGCGCTCTGAGTGTGGCGCGCTCTCAGCAGCTCTGGGCTGTCTTTAAACCATCTGGATCACTCCTTAATCTGGATCACTCCTTAATCGTCCCAGAAAGCCATATTACTTTTTCCAAATGGTGTCCACCTGGAGGTCTCTCACAGTTTCTGAAAAAAAACTGATGCAGCAAAGCTCCAAATGGTTCAGACATTTATTCGCAATAAAAAAAACGAGAGGGTGGACCAGTGCTCACACAAAGCCTGCTCACAGGTGAATGACGCAACCGACAGGCGTGAAAAAACTCACGCATGCGCACGAAGGTTCAAGCTTGGCTGATGCAATCACACGTGATTCAAATCCATATGGTTTTTGAAAAAAAATAAAAAGGTCCGATACTTTTCTAACAGACCTCGTATTAGGGTGGTCCATAAAAATGGTCAAAATGTTTTCAAAAAACTTCAAGTCTCACCCTCTAAATTTGTTGTACCTAACATAAAAACACATCATGTACAATTTCATAAAACTCTAATAATTTTTACTGGTAGCACACAGACCTTAAAGATTTTGCTCGCAATAACTTTGTCATATAGTATGGTCATTTCCAGATATTTCCAAATTATTTCTGTCAGTTTAATATTGATATGTCAGGACAGAAATTATGGCAATACATTGGAAAATCAAATCTTTTCATATCCCATAAAATAGTTAACACTAAAACATGAATTGTGAGATGCAGTTCTTCTCGTACATGTATCATGCTACAAAACCTACATACTGGGGTAGCGAAGATTTTGTAACAATCAAACATTGCATTTTCATTTTATTGATGAAATACTGTTTCATTATTGATACATTTAAATAAGTCTATGCTTTATATATTTCCACATATATTTTGATCTAGCTCCAAACAATAATATTCTTTATGCCTTGCAGTACTTAATATTCAAAAATGTATGAATCAGCACAAGAACCAATTATACAGCTGTGTAACATAAGAGAACATCCTTTACATGATAATGATATTTAAGTTGCTTGCATCATGACCAAGACTTGCTGCCGTTTCAGTCAGAATATAGGTGGCACTTCTGTCTGTTGTTTTGGTCCTATCCAATGCTGCTGCAAGTCCTGGTGTTACAACAGCTTTAATTTTACTGGCTTTTTGTGGCACTGGCATAACATTCATCTGGATGTTCTGTGTTCTCTTCACTCTGGCTGGAGACAGTGTCAGGTAGTGAGACATTAGATGGTCCAGGCTCCTCCAGTTTCTCTTTGTATTTTGCTTCTGCAGCTTTCCTTTTTTCTGCTCTTTGTTCTTTGGCAGTTTGTATTTTATCTATGCCTGTCATGCATCCTCTACCTGAGCAAGTAGAAACTGTCGTCTTCAAACTTTACCATTGTTAGGACATCCTGATGTGCCATGTCAAACAAGTCCTCCAAAGATTCACAAAACACTGTTTCATCTTTCTTCTGCTTGTCTGTATTGCGATTCTTGGTCTTTTTCAATGTTTTCCATTTTCCGAACACCTTTTCTAACTTTGTGATCAGATGCTGCTTTGCCCTCAGTGGGATTCTAGCTCTCTCCCAAAAAGGAATTGCCATGTCTATAGAGGTCACAGCAGCATCATGGACAGTTTTCTTCAAATCAGTGTGTTTGAAGAAAAATACCTTGAGTATTTGCCCATTTGAGGGCAATTTGTTTCCCTTTATTTCAGTCGGTGGAACCAATAAGGTATACAAATGTTCTACTTCTAGTAGGTGACATGTTTTACTGAAGTTTCCAGTTAATGGTTAAGCATGCTAAGTCAGCAAGTGTCTCTTTTTACATTTATCTCACGTTAGATTCACCATCACCAAAGATCTGAAAGAAAAGAAGCTGTGAATTGAAGCAAAATTTTCAGCTTGTAGCCTAAAATAACATTTTTGAAAGTATGTTGTTTGTGAGAAATATTTAAACCCAGGTATAGTTTTAAATTGAATATAAAATTATACTTTAGTTACACTCAGGTGGTTAACTTCTATCCTCTTTATAAGTGATGTGATTAGATACTGGATAATGAATAACCTATTGCACGGGCACTCGGGCAGCGATAATTTATATATTTACAACCTTCAGCTATGATGTGCTACCTCTAAATATTAATGTATGACAAAAATATTTGGCAGGCTTTCTTTTTTCCCAAAGCATCATAAAATGAAGGGGTGAGAGTAATGAATTTCCAACTTTTATTTTTTTGAACCACCCTACCTCATATGTTATATTTTAACTTTGTACAAATGACAGAATTGACATTAATGGAGTTATTCTATCAGTATTCACACCAAACCATAAGCCAGCATGACTTTATTTTCCAAGACCTCCGCCTGACTGGAGCATTTTGATTGGTAGAGAGCTAGCTTTGTGGCTGCTCTCAGGGTGCTTCTGTGCTAGAAGCCGTGTAGTAAACAAGAGGTTCCAGCAGGGGGCAGGATGTTCAAACACAGAAGTGCGGGCTCATTGTTTGGGTCTATTGTCGCTTTTGAGGCTTCCAAAAGCGATTGTGGTGTTAAAACTCAAATTCAGCTTGTTAGTAGTTGCAAGTGTACCAGAGACAATACTGGAATTTATCGGTTATCTGTAACGTCCGATACATTTTTGGGTGGTTTATCGGTTTATCTTTATCAAAGATAACTTTTCAGTTATCTGATTATCTGTTATCAAAGTTAATTTTTTGGTTATCTGTGCCCACCACTGGCTTTCACAAATATATCTGTATCAGTGTTATTTTTGCCAATATGAAAACTGTTGTTGGAAGTGGTGCCATTATGTAGATTGTCCAGTAGAGGGTGTTCCAACTACATTGCTCACAATACTGCTAAGCATGGCTGAGACACCCATCACCCCTTAGTCACCTTATCTACAAGAGGGTCAAAGCAACCAGCTGCCAATCATTTTCAAATAAAATGACATTTTACAGCAACAAAAGATAAGGGGTCGCTATGCCGCCAACTAGGTGGGGGTAAAATAGATGAGAGTCTATTTTATGCAATTGCTGAACAACGCAAAACAGCAATTGCGAGTGAAGGCAACATGGCATAGGATGGGTGATTGTCAGTTATAATATGTATAATGTCGGAAACACGAATGAGCAAAGCTCTTCAGCATCTCAATATGTCATTTAGGTCCTTCAAACTTTTTTATGAACAAATGCTTCAGGGGAGCATGAGCATGGCTAAAACCTGCTCCCACCCCCCCAAGACGGCCACATTTTTAAGAATTTTTCCTTTTTTGCCTTTCAGCTTCTGGGGGAGCCCCCCCCCACACCACGCCTAATAACAGCCCTCTTAACCCGCTGCCACTTTAAGCATTTTTTTTTAATGTAGATGTAAATTAATAAATATGATGTACGATATGACTATGATTTGACACAAAGTGCAGCAACAGTGAAAATTAAACATTCTTAAACAAGACGGTAACAATATCACACTCATTTTGCACTCAACAAAAGGTTAGGATACTGTGCCCTCCTAAAATATTGGAACACGTATTTCTGACACATTTTAATTTGTTTGTCATTTCAAATACAAGAAATACAAAAAATATAAAGAATAAAAATTTCTAAAATATCTTCCTCAAACTCAAACTGAAAGCAAATCTCAAAACACTAGTAAACTGTTCATTTTCTTATATATTTGTAAATAAAATGTAAATATTTCTGCTGTGGTTCATTTTTTGTTCAGAGGGAAACTCTTGGTGAATAGTATCATACGATTTGCTACTTTCAGATCTGAGACTGATTAATTAATGTTTAAATTAAGGCTCCCAATCCTTGGTGCCGGTCCGTGAACAATTTTATAGGTTAGTAACAGACCTTAAAATCTGATCTCACTGGAACAGGAAGCCAGTGAAGAGACAGCAAAATGGGTGTAATGTGGTCAAAGTTTCTGCTTTGTGTCAAAAGTCAGGCAGCAAAATTTTGAACCAACTGGAGAGCCCTAATGCTGGACTGTGGTAAACCAGACAATAGAACATTGCAGTAGTCCAATCTAGAAAGATAAACGCATGAATCAGGGTCTCAGCATCAGCCATAGACAATCTTCGCTATATTTTGCAGGTGGAAGAAAGCAGTGCTTGTAATATTTCTAATGTGGAGGTCAAAAGAGGTTCCTCACTTTGTCAGTGTGATGTATGACACATGAGCCTAGGCTAAGCATTAGCTGGTCAAATTGATGCTGATGTCTCACTGGACCAAGAACCATCATTTGAGTCTTATCAGAGTTTAAAAGTAGGAGGTTTCTAGACATCCAGCTTCTCACTGATGCAAGGCAATCTTCTAAGGATTTTAAGTGAATGAGACTATCAGCAGTTATCGGCATGTATAACTGAGTATCATCAGTACAACAATGAAAGGTAATCCCAAAACGCCACAATATGTGCCCAAGGGGTGCGATATAAAAGGAGAAAAGCAGGAGGCCTAGGACTAACCCCTGTGAAACCCCAACTTTCATGTCACTAAGGCTGGGCTTACACTGTGCGATTTTTGGCCCTTTTTCAGCCGATTTTTCACTCGTGCGCGAATTTTTTTGGATTGCGCCGAGTTTCAGCTTAATAGTGCGTCCTGCATCGTGCAGTCGACATGGAGTAACGAGCTGCGATTAACATCTCACGACCACCTCCGATCGGGAATCGTATGGTCGGATGAAAATCAAACCTGTTTGATATTTTGGTCGTTGACTCATGAGGGTTCCGCGCTGTTGAAGCAGCGCTACAAGCATCTACGCGCTGATTACCTTGCGCACTGTGCATGTGCAAACACCGGAGAGAGCAAACAGTAATCTCATGTAAAGTCTTGTGGGTTTTTTTATTGCATTCCCTCGCAATAACCTAATATCATATTAAAGTTCATGCCTGTCAGCGCGCACAGTGAGTGGAATCAGGTGGGGGGAGACTGAACGTATATGTGCGCGCATGTACACACACAGCAGACAACAGGATTTACGACAGATGAGCACAGCGGTAAGACTCCGTATGAAATATAGTTTATTTATACAACAGTGTAAGTAGCAGCACCTGTTATGAATGCTTATGTTTTCTTTTTTTAACCATTCTCTCATGAATCAGGTTGCTGTCTGTTGTGTGTGCGCGCATATGTGTTCAGTCTCCCCCCACCTGATTTCACTCACTGTGCATGCTGATAGGCATGAAACAAAAAAAACAACAAAAAAAAGCGTCTGTTACAAGCCCGACGTGTGGTTTTTGAACGTACAATGTGAGCAGTCAGATCGCATCAGAGCATCGGGCCGTACAGTGTGAGACTATGAATCGTGCACTCTGAACTTTTAAACCCTTCGGTTTTGTCGCACAGTTTGAGCTGGAGCCGAGTACATCGATTGAAAATATCATACAGTGTCTGCCCAGCTTAAGGTTAGAGGTCGAGTTACTGTCCACCATGATGAAATTGCTGAACTGAATTTTCAGCACTCTTCTGTTAAACATAAAATGGGACTTGTAACACAGAAGTGGTGGTGTTACTGCTGATTTGGGACCTGCTGTTTCTGTCAAATATACATTAATTTTTGTGGATACAGATTGTTAAGCACTCCCATTTCCAGTGCTTTTTTTAGTTGATTATTAACAACATCAGAAATTGACAAACTAAATATGAAAACTAAACTAAAAACTAAGCTAAATATGTACGATGCAATTAAAGAGGAATGATGCAATTAATTAATGAAAGCTGCATTTAAACCACTAAAATAACCAAATTCTAGCACAATCACCTTAAATGTGACAATCATGAAAATATCACCTGTATACAGAGGGAAAACTCACATGCCAAGACTCCTCCAGTTGTGCAGTCAACTCCAGTTTGCAGACTCCAGGGGAGGGCTGACGCTGCCGGTGGAGGTGGAGGAGGGGGAGGCTTAGTTGACGACGATGAAGACACAGAGGAGGAGGAAGGGTCTGAAGAGGACAAAGACATTGAAAGCGAAGCAAGTCCACACCCTGCAGAAGACGATGGGCAAGGGGGTGATGCCAGGGATTTTGGTATGTCATCCAGAGGAAGAGGCTTGCTGGGGGGTGTAGACAAGGCAGTGGTGAGGCTGGTTCCATGTGGGGTGGACAAACTGGATGGACTGGATAGTGGCATTGTAGGGCTCGTTTGAGTTGGACAGTCTTCCACAAGGAAAGATGCTTCTGGTGTCTTACAACTGCTGTCTACTGTCTGAGAATCTGGAGAAGATTCCCTGGTGTCCCGCAATGAGGGCATACAAGGAGGAGGTGTATGGGGTGGTGAGGAGGAAGGTGGGAGAGCACTGGCAGAAGAGGTGGAAGAAGAGGAGGAAGAAGATGTAGGGCAAGTTGGCCCAGTATGTGGAGTTATTGACTTGGTTCCATTTCCAACAGCTGACAAGACCTCTGTAGAGGCTCCATCCCAGCCTTCAGAAGTGACCATTGACTGACCAACATCACTAGTTATCATGCCTACAGTGCCACCCTTTTCTCTTACCTTCCTACCCAGTCGACGACGACGTTTGGTTAAAAGAGATGATGTGGGGGAGGAAGCAGAAGAAGAAGTTGATGTGATGGAACTGGGCTTTGCTTTCTTAGCCTTCAACCCTGCAGGACTAGACAAAGATGGTGGTGCAGCCAGGTTGCTGCGCTTACCCAAACTTGCCAAATCTTTACTGCGACTGCCCAGTGACAATGGCTCTGAGCAAGGTTTGAGGAAAGGGGAACGGCTTTCATTGTCCCTGCAGAAAACTACAGCAATAGAGCCACCAACAACAGAGGCTCCAGCACTTCCTCCTGTACCTCCGGACCCCAACAGTTCCATACCCATCTTCCCAGAGCCAACTGAAGCCCCTGTAGTGCTACTCACTCCATCACGCAACAACACAGAGACTTTGGACTGCAGCTTCCCTTTCCGACTGCCAACACTGTCCTTCTTAGTTTTGCCAGAGCGACCTGAATCTTTTCTGAAACTCTTGTCTCTGTCCTTGTCTTTTGCTTGCTTTCTGGCTCGTTTACTTGAGGAGAGAGAAGATGAGATGGGAGAAGAGACTGAAGTACCTGACAGTGAGAGGCTTTTGCTTTTGGTTCTATGTGATGATGATGATGACGAAGACTCCAACTGGTCGACTTTCTGTCGCATGCTGGATGTAGTTTTTGAATGTTGTCCTCCACTTTTGGGAGCAGTTTTGCTGTCAAGGCTGGGAAGCGGGGGCTCTGGAAGCAGGGGAGCAGGTGGTGTATCTTCCAAAGATGGGTAATCTGAGTCCAAAGCCTCACCATCCAAAGAGAGCATGTCAATGTCTAGTTTGTCTGAATAGCGGTCTGATTCATAGCAGTGATAGGCTGTTGGCGAGAGGGACTGTGATCGACTGCGACAGTTTCCCCCTTCATTCTTCTTCCCACCTGTGTGCCACTTTCTTTTCTTCTTCCTCTTATGGGGTTTGTCAGATTCCTGTGTAGGTCTACAAGGAGAGGTTGGAGCATGTATTGGAGAGCCGGGTAAAGTGGTGGTGGTTGTGGTGGTGGTGACTGTAATTGTGCGCTTTATGGCAAATAGGTCAGAACCATTGAGATCTTGAATAGATGGAGGAACCACTGGGCGACCATCCCGTCGCCTTTGCTGCTCTTTGTCACGCTGCCTATCTCTATTGCCTGTCCTTTTTTCTCTGCTTCTTTTAGACCTCTTAGAATTACCCCTTTCTGTACTGCTTGAATGCCGTCTTTCCTTCCATTCCCTATCCTTATTTCGAGAGCTAGACTCTCCCCTTCGTCCATCTCGCCTGCGTCTTCTGGTATGACCTTCATACCTATCTCTATCTCTTTCTCTCTCTCTGACCCTGTTTCTATCTCTGTCCCGATTTTGCTCCCTCTCTTGATAGGATTCATGAGAGAGACCAGAAAAGGAGTATCGACTGTGCATATTTCTTCCTGAAATGTGGGACCTCAAAGCCTCTGGACTGCTGTGTTGCCTCTTCTTCCTTTTCTGGCTGCTGCTCCTACTGCTCCTCCTTTTAGCTTCTTTCATGCTCTTGCGTGCTCTGTCCTTGTCTTTGCCCTTCTCCCGACCTTCCTCTTTGTCTTTCCTTCTCTTTTTTCTCTTCTCATCCCCAGTACTCCTATCCTTGCTCTTATGTTTGTCCGCATCTTTAGAATTCTTGGAGGACTTATGATTTTTACTGCTTTGCTCTGCAGGAGGTACAAGTGGAGAAGATGGTGCAGACAAAGGAGGATGTGGAGAAGACCGTGGAGACTGAGGAGAGAGGGGGGATGAGGCAGGGAAAGTGAGATATCTTTCTTTGCGCCTGCTGACCAGTTTTCTTCTCAAGTCCTCCACTCCAACCACAGGTTCATTCTGAGGCTGCCCGTGTTCATCCCAAGTTCCCTCGGCCCTCACAGACACAAAACTATCACCATCCAGCACCCGGAGGATGCGTTCTGGCTTCAGCCCAAAAACTGAAACACTTGGAGAATTCAAATTGATGTTTTCTCCAGTCGTTCTCTTTTTGCTTCCATCTCTATCTGCAGCCCCAACTATCTCCCCCTCCTCTATTTCAGAGAAATCAGAATGGACACTTTCCCTCTGATCTCTGCAACAGTCCACTCTTCTTCTCAGATGAAGTTGAGTGGTGAGGGAAGGGCTCGGCATAACGGGCAGGGCATCTGTGGAATCGGGGGGTTCCTCCACTTTGTCTTCCTCATTTCTGTCGACACTTTTCTTTAGCCCTTTGGCTTTGCCACTTCCATCTCCAACATCTGACGCTGGTGAGCCAGTGGGATTAAAGGGGTCATACTTCTCCCCCTGCTGTTCCTCTACTCGGCTCTCCCGGTCTCCCTCAGTGGGATGGAAAGGATCATACATCTCCTTCTCCATGTTGTTTGTTGGCACATCAACACCTGGTAGCCGTGTAGTGAATAGAACTGATTCAGAGGGCACAGTGAGTGTTGGTAAGAAGACAGACTGCGCGTTCAGAGAAGATGTGGAGGACACTCGAGCTGTCTCTGGTGCTTGGCTGCTACCTTTTACATGGTTACAATAATCTGTCAATTTGGGACATGAAGAGGATGTAGACAAGGGTGAAGAAGGATCAGATGAAGGTAATAAGGGAGATAAGGAGGGGGAGCAGGGACGTGGGCTTCGAGCAATATCTATAGCTTGACTAAGGGAAGGGTCAGGAGTTGACCTCCTTTCGAAGCTTGAGGCTGGATCCAAGTCCATGGGTTAGGAACACTGATGCAGAGAAGGTCCGCAGCAGTACAAGACAACCAATATCTGGAGGAAGAGGAATGAATGAATGAATGAAAACCATACAAACACATTCTTAAATGATTAACGATTCTTAAACTTCTTAAACGATTATTTTAGTAATCAATTAATCATTTTTTTGTTGTTTGTTTTTTTTATTTACATGTGAGTTTTGCCATTATTTCTTTGAGTTATTAAAAGGCCTTTATCACGCAACATCAACGTTTGAGCTTGTAACAAAGTTATGTTATATTCTCGTTAAAAACATACTTGGAGTAATGTTTTGTTTTATTTTGCACATACATACATCACCGACACACCACAGAGATTTCCATCAGGTTTCACCCGATTATGAGCATTTTTAGATGCCGTCAGCAACTATCTCAACCACTGACAACATATTACAGCAAGAGTCCAGAAAACTATTTTAAAGGACTGACTAAAGTGTAATATGTGATCTTTAATGTTATTTTCATGAAAAGACACAAATGTACAGTTTACTGCATTTTATTTTTTTTCTTGTGTAAAAACACAGCTTAGATGTGGTTTGACCAAAACAAATTGTCATTAAACTTAAATAAAACAGGGATGAAGTGGAGGTGTAAGAGTCACTAGGTGTTCACAGGAAACACTTATTTCTATATTTATTTTTTTATGTTCATTGTTAGTTGGTTTTACCTTTTCTGTTGTGTTTTGTTTTATCAGGTTCTTTCTGTCTGTTTCTCTAAAATTGTATTGTAGCAATATTAGTTATTACTTTTGTTGTTGTTGCTATTATTATTATTAATATATAAATAAAAATAAATCAAAAATATTACAATTTGTAATACATTTGACTCTTTTACGACAACAAACGCTAAGCCGTTAATTATTTAATTTTCAGAAAACAAATGCACACAAGCTGTGCTGAGATGCTAACAGCTTAATGCTAACTTTACCATTGAAAACGCCATAGACATGCTAACGCCTTAGCATCAGTCCCGTTTTTAAGTTATAAAATACATGTATCAACTGTTTCAGAAGACCATAACAGGTTGGTTTAATATGAAAAAAGGTAAATATTACTCACAGACATATGCTCTTTAGGGTTTTAGCGGGGGAAAACTAAGATAAAGCTAAATAATACAACAAACCATCAAAGCCTCAAAACAAAGCCACGCCCTGCTCTACTTGGGGAAGGTCTGTCAATGTTCTCACGAAGACAGAGCGGAGAGGAGTGAAAATTCACACAGTCCCTTCCTCCAGAGTGCGGCGCCATCCACACTGACATTGCTGCTGCTTTGATTAGCGCAGAATGAGATCATATTTTGGCCCCAAAACACACATGACACCACGTGCGCATGCGTATGTGATTAAATTTTCCAAATGACGGAAATCTGTCGCGGTGATGGAGAACTTTAACCCATGGTATATGGTGTTTCAATGTTGAAGTTAGCATCAGTGTTGTATAGTAACAAAGTAAAAATACTTCACTACTGTACTTAAGTACATTTTGGGAGACTTTGTACTTTACTTGAGTTTTTTAAATTCAGCTTACTTTTACTTCACTACATTTCCAACCTTAATTGCATACTTCTACTCCGATACATTTTCTAATGCGCCATGCTGTTACTCGTTACAAAACACACACGCACACACACACACACGAAAAAAATTCATGTTTTCACCCAGAGACACCACTGATTACTAGTGACTGCAACAAAGTCAGGCTGATTTGTCATGAGGCATGTCCGGTAGGCTTTTTTGCAGTTGCGCACTTGGGGGGTGTTTGTCAGGAAAATGATAATTTCTCTAGAATTAATTACAGACCTGCAGCGGGTCTGTAATCAACTTTTCTGCAGCGCGACTTTGCTTTGAACCTTGAACCAATCGAAGCAGTGATTCGCAGATCGAAGCAGTGCTTCGACCTACGATTCGTGGGTTTGTTTATCGCTTTATCCTAATTTTTCCTCGAAGAGCATATGTATGTGAGTAATATTTAATATTTTTATGTTAAACCGACCTGTTATGGTCTTCTGAAACAGTTGATAGATGTATTTTATAACTTAAAAAGGGGACCGATGCTAAAGCGTTAGCATGTCTATGGCGTTTTCAATGTTAGTTAGCATTAAGCTGTTCGCATCAGCACGTTTGTGTTGATTTGTTTTCTGTATAATTAATGGCTCAGCATTCGTTGTCTTAAAACAGTCAAATTGTAATTTTTTAAATTTATTTTATTTATATATTAATAATAATATCAAAAACAATAATAGTCTACATAATAGACAATAATAGTCAATAATAATAGACTAATAATGTTACAATACAATTTTAGAGAGACAAAAAGAACCTAATGAAACAAAACACAACAGAAAAGATAAAACCATGTAACAATGAAAATAAATAAATACATATAGAAATAAATAACTGTTTCCTGTGAACACCTAGTGAGTAGCCTACTCTCGTTTAGGTTTTGAAACCTTGTTTCTGAAGTGTTTTTGTGTGATGTGCACAATTTTCAGTATTTTGACTAATACTACCAGTTATTTACAAGCCTAGATAAACTTTGTAATATAAAAAAATCAGTCCGTTTTTGATTATTAACATTTACTTGTACTTTTACTTTCAATACTTGAGTACATTTAGTTGTACATTACTTGTCATACTTAAGTACAATAAATACTAGATACTTTAAGACTTTTACTTGAGTAGCATTTCAATCGGTGACTTGAACTTCTACCAAAGTCATTTTTTTAATGGGTATCTGTACTTTTACTTAAGTGTGATTTTCCAGTACTTTATACAACACTGGTTAGCATTAAGCTGTTTGCATCTCAGCACGTTTGTGTGCATTTGTTTTCTGTATAATAATTAATGGCTCAGCATTCGTTGTCGTAAAAGAGTCCAATTGTATTGTTTTATTTATTTTTATTCATATATTAATAATAGCAACAACAATAACAGTATTAATAACTCATAATGAGTAATAATGCTACAATTTTAGAGAAAGAGACAAAAAGAACCTGATACAACAAAACACAACAGAAAAGATAAAACCAACTAACAATGAATAAATACATATAGAAATAAATGTTTCCTGTGAACACCCAGTGAGTAACACCTCCACTTCATCCGTGGTTTATTTAAGTTTAATGACAATTTTTATATTTTCAATTTGTTCATTCCTTCAGTTATTTCTGCCAAGGGCTCCAAACATTCTGTGGTTCCACACTGCACCCCAACCTGAAAGTGAGGCATCCATTAACACTACAACTACCAGCCTTTTCTCACTACTCCTTTTTCTACCGGAGGGTGACAAATGGCACCGCTGGGGTAATTTACAGCTCATTAGGTCACCTTTTCTTATGTGAATGCAGCCATTAGATCTGAATGTGCCAGTACCAGAGTCACCAGCAGTTTGAGCCTAAAGTCTCAGTCCCACCGAATAACGAAGGCTGAAGAAGGAGCCACGCATGGGTGTGGGGTGATTACTCGAAGAATGACCCACATTTTGATCTATCACGTATCCACTATGAAGGTGCCACTATGTGCCTCGTAGCAGCCTCTAGTGAGCCACGACCGACCTGTCATTATAGCCTCGAATGGCTCGCATCAGCCACACTAATCCACGTAGTGCCATGATAGCGCCATGATAACGCCATGTTGGCACACGTTTAGGCATGAGTTTGGTCCAAACCTCCAGCCCTCCCACACCTGGTCCCTTCAAAGTGTGGGTTTTCAATTCACAGATTCACAGCAGCATTTAAAGATGTCCCTTCTTTTTTTTTTTTTTAAACGCAGTCCAAAAATAGACACTCCAGCACAGTTCCGCAGATGTGCGCTGTGCGCCAGGCTGCTGTCCACCTGTAATGCACCAGACCAGCTAGACCCGAACCACGGGTTCCTGGAGAGCCGCCTCTGTGCTCCTCGCTGGCTCCGCGGCTCTCTGGCTTTTCTTCTGCACTTTAAACACACAAAACTTTATGTTTGTCCATTTATTTCTGCAAAATCGCTCTTTTGCGCATGCGCTGCTGTTGTCCTTTCATGGACAGCCGCCTCTGTGCTCTAAGTGGCTTCCTTTCCAACCGTGGCTTGCTGGCTTTATTTTTTCCTTGGCTTTAAACACAATCATTTTTACAACGTGAATCCACTTTTAACTTTGTGTTCGTCCATTTATTTCTAAAAACAGTAGTCGGGCCATGCAACAATTATACAACTCAGGAGAAACGTGGGGCTCAAAAAGCAGCATGAAGTTCACCAACATGAAGTTCACCAACAAGGATGCAGTATCCAGATCAGACAAGACATAAAAATATAATTTTCTGGCTTGCTAAAAATTTAATTCAACTGTCTGGACAAATTATAAATTTTTGTTCTGCTTCTGATCTAACAGAGCTTGGCTGTAGGTTGCTTATTCACATTTCATTCAAATTTATGTAGTATGTTGTCAAAGTAATTTTAAAAAGTCAACTTAAACACCATGACTTCAAATTACCACTGCTCCTGTCGTGGTTCACGCTTCTGGTGCTTAATTTATGATATCTGGGTTTATAGTTCTAGTGTCATCTCCTGTGTATTGTATTCTTATGTAGTGTTTATATTATCCGGCATTCCTCATCCTTGTTAATTAGTCAAGTTTTCCTGTTTATTATTTCACTCACTCACTCATCTTCAACCGCTTACTCCAAATAAGGGTCGTGGGCAGTGTTGTATCAAGTACTGGAAAATCACACTTAAGTAAAAGTACAGATACCATTTAAAAAAATGACTTTGGTAGAAGTTCAAGTCACCAATTGAAATGCTACTCAAGTAAAAGTCAAAGTATCTAGTATTTATTGTACTTAAGTATGACAAGTAATGTACAACTAAATGTACTCAAGTATTGAAAGTAAAAGTACAAGTAAATGTTAATAATCAAAAACGGACTGATTTGTTTATATTACCACGTTTGTCTAGGTTTGTAAATGACTGGTATTAGTCAAAATACTGAAAATTGTGCACATCACACAAAAACACTTCAGAAACAAGGTTTCAAAACCTAAATGAGAGTAGGCTACTCACTAGGTGTTCACAGGAAACCTTTATTAGGTTATTTATTTCTATACGTATTTATTTATTTTCACTGTTACATGGTTTTATCTTTTCTGTTGTGTTTTGTTAAATTAGGTTCTTTTTGTCTCTCTAAAATTGTATTGTAACATTATTAGTCTATTATTATTGACTATTATTGTCTATTATGTAGACTATTATTGTTTTTGATATTATTATTAATATATAAATAAAAATAAATAAAAAAAATTACAATTTGACTCTTAAGACAACGAACGCTGAGCCATTAATTATACAGAAAACAAATCAACACAAACGTGCTGATGCAAACAGCTTAATGCTAACTAACATTGAAAACGCCATAGACATGCTAACGCTTTAGCATCGGTCCCCTTTTTAAGTTATAAAATACATCTATTAACTGTTTCAGAAGACCATAACAGGTCGGTTTAACATAAAAATATTAAATATTACTCACATACATATGCTCTTCGGGGTTTTAGCGGGGAAAAATTAGGATAAAGCAAATGAACCCACGAATCGTAGGTCGAAGCACTGCTTCGATCTGCGAATCACTGCTTCGATCGGTTCAAGGTTCAAAGCAAAGTTGCGCTGCAGAAAAGTTGATTACAGACCCGCTGCAGGTCTGTAATCAATGTAGAGAAATGATCATTTTCCTGACAAACACCCCCCAAGTGTGCAACTGCAAAAAAAAGCCTACCGGACATGCCTCATGACAAATCGGCCTGACTTCGTTGCAGTCACTAGTAATCAGTGGTGTCTCTGGGTGAAAACATGAATTTTTTTCGTGTGTGTGTGTGTGTGTGTGTGTGTGTGCCCGTGCATGCGTGCTTTGTAACGAGTAATGACATGGCGCATTAGAAAATGTATCGGAGTAGAAGTATGCAATTAAGGTTGGAAATGTAGTGAAGTAAAAGTGAAAGTAAGCTGAATTTAAAAAACTCAAGCAAAGTACAAAGTCTCCCAAAACATACTTAAGTACAGTAGTGAAGTATTTTTACTTCGTTACTATACAACACTGGTTGTACACTCGAGCCAAATTCGCTAGGAAGAAAGAAAAAGCATTTTCAATGTTGGTGCTTAATGTAAGTACAACTCAACTGTACTTGATTACAAGTTGCCAGTCACCTAAAGAAGCGTGGGATATGCTGAAGGGACATTTTGAGAGAGATACCCTAGCTAATAAATTGTTTCTAAAGAAGAAGTACTTCAGATGTGAAATGACGGAAGGAGAAACGATAACCGAGCATTTGAAGCGCATGAAAGAATTAACTGATCAACTTGGTGCTATCGGTGCTGTAATTGAGGAGGATCAGATTGTGACATTACTGGGTAGTCTTCCACCCAGCTATGCAACAATTGTCACTGCCCTAGAGACAAAGATGGACAGGTTGACTCTTCAATTCGTGCAGCAATCATTGGTAAATGAGGAACAAAAACGAGTGCAGGCAAATGACAGTACCAGTGGTGCAACAGCAGGTGGTGCCTCTGCAATGGCAACTCAAGTGCGTGAGGATTCACAGCCTGGGGGACTGGACAGATCTAAATGGAAGTGTTTTAAATGTGGGAAGGAAGGACATCTAAAACGAAATTGTCCAAAGTTAAAAAATAAAAATCAAACCCACACGGCTAAACGGATGACATGTGAGGATAATGAGAATTCTGAGAGTGAAACAGAGTGCATTTGTTGCCAGAGAGAATAATCAGAATGAGAAAGTGAAGCAGGTCAAGTGGCTGATTGACTCTGGAGCGTCAAAACACATGAGATGTTCAAAAGAAATACTACAGGATTACCAGGAATTCACTAAGCCACAATCAGTGAAACTGGGCAATAGCAGAGTAGTTGATGCCCAAGGACTCGGTAATGTAAAACTGAAAATGACTTTCAAAGTTAGTGATGTCAAAGATGTCACAATGTATGATGTGCATTTATGTTCCCAAGCTGTCTGGGAATCTTTTCTCAGTGGGAGCTGCTGCGAAAAAAGGGAATACATTGCAGTTCAAGAAGACCCGGTGCTACATACATGGAAAAGATGGAGATCTTCGAGGAATGGGAACACAACAATCCGATGGATTATATCAGCTGGATGTGGAGGGGAGTACACCTGTTCCTCATACAGCAGGAAGTGCATCAGTTGCAGCCAGTCTATGGCATCAAAGACTGGGCCACACCACCATGCTGAAGGAGCTTAAACCTCTGGTGAGTGGAATGGACTATTCTGCAGAAAAAGAGAACTCCTTCTGTGACGCATGTGTGGAGGGTAAGCTGTCTAGAAAGCCATTCAAGTCAGCTGTAGCAACAGCAGCCTGCGTGCAGAACAGGCTGCCCACATCAGTTCTGAAGCAACAGACCCCGTACCAGAGATGGTATGGCAGAAAGCCGAACATCAGTCACATGAGAGTATTTGGCTGTGTGGCCTATGCACATGTTCCAGAAGTAGAAAGGAGAAAGCTGGACAAGAAAGCGGTGAAGCTTCGCTTCATGGGATATGCCAACAATGCCAAGGGATACCGTCCGTCTGATGAGGAGAAAAGAAGGATTCTGATTCGCCGGGACGTCATCTTCAATGAAGCAGACTTTGACTGGAAACGGGAAGTGGAAGTGTCTTGTTGAGACAGTGATGCTGGCAGTGGTCCTGATGAGAGAGGAGCATCAGCTGATGAGACACCAGTCAACGAATCTCAGAGAGAATGTGGCAGAGTCAGAAACCCCCAAAAAGGTATGGCTATGATGAGTTTGCAGACATAGTGACTGTTGAACATTATGCCAATGTCTGTAGTGTAAATGAACCAAGTACACTGAAGGAAGCAATGATGAGCGCTAATGCAAAGGAATGGAAGGAAGCGGCTGATTTGGAGTATGAGTCCCTACTTGAAAATGAGATGTGGGACTTGGTGCAATTGCCAAAAGACAGGAAGCCAATAGGTTTGAGATGGGTGTTCAAAGTCAAGCACCATAGTGATGGAGAAGTGGAGAGATATAAGTGTAGACTTGTTGCTAAGGGCTATTCACAGAAGCACGGCACTGACTACGATGAAACCTTCTCACCTGTAGTACGATTCAGCTCAATTCGTACATTGCTGTCCTTTGCTGTTCAGAATAACATGCATGTACGTCAGATGGATGTGGTTATGGCATTTCTGAATGGAGATCTAGAGGAAGAAATCTACATGGAGCAACCAGATGGATATGTCAAACCAGGCCAAAAGCACTTAGTGTGCAAGCTAAAAAAGTAAATCTACTGCCTTAAGCAGTCAACTCACTGCTGGAGAGGGACTTTCACAGAGTTCATGAAAGATCTTGGATTTAACCAGAGCACATCAGACCCCTGTGTTCGTGAGAGCTAGACAGGAACTAGAGATATTAGCTGTGTATGTCGATGATCTGATTTTGATCACAGAGTCACTGGAGAGCATGAGTGACTTGAAAGTTGCGCTGAATAAGAGATACAAGATGAAAGACATGGGTGAGCTGTCTTACATACTGGGCATCTCAGTCATTCAAGACAAGACAAACAACTGTGTATACCTTCACCAGAAGCATCACAATGAAGCCATTCTTCAGAAATATGGGATGGATAAAGCCAATCCATTCACAACCCCAGCTGATGCAAATGTGAAGTTACAGAAAAATGATGGTGTCGGTAAGCCAGTGAATCCAGGTACCTACCAGTCAATTGTAGGAAGCCTGCTGTACGCAGATGGCCACCAGGCCAGACATCACACAAGCAGTGAGTGCTGTGTCAAAGTTTAACGCCGAACCAAACACTGCCCACATGACTGCTGTGAAGAGGATACTTCGCTACCTGAAAGGTACCATGAATCTTGCTCTCAACTACTAGCGGTCAGAGTCTGGAACTTTAGTCGGTTTCTCAGACGCTAACTGGGCAGGAGATCAGGATGATCATCGCTCTACAACCGAGAATGTCTTTCTATTGAGTGGAGGAGTAGTAAGCTGGGTCAGCAAGAAGCAGAACACCGTCGCACTGTCAACAGCTAAAGCTGAATACGTCATTCTCAGCCAGGCAGCACAAGAATGTACCTGGCTTACACGACTACTCAGTGATCTCGGAATGGATGCTACGCCAACTGTGATTCTGGAGGACAACCAAGGAGCTACTGCCATAGCAAAGAATCCAGTTGATCATTCAAGAACAAAGCACATAGCTATTCGTTATCACTACACTCGTGAATGTGTGCAGAATGGACAAATTCAACTGCAATACTGTCCTACAGATGATATGAAGGCAGATATCTTGACCAAGCCATTAGCAAAACAGAAGTTTGAGTATCTTAGGAGAGAGACTGGACTTTGTGCTGTGTAACTCTGATATGTATAAGTTGTAGGCTAATGTTTAGTATTGATAGAGCCTAAAGCCCCGTTTACACATAGACGGTAAGAGCTCCCGGAAGCGTCCCGGAAGAGTTTTTGGCCATCTTAAGGATCAAACGCCGTTGTCAACGCCGGCACTAGGGGGCGTGGCTTAGTTCCGGCTTTACCGGGAATCGTCGAAAAAATTATTCAACATGTCGAATAATTCCGGGAGCGCTCCCGGAGAATTCGCGTGACGACGGAGACAACGCGAACAACGGCGTTTGATACTTTTTAATCGCCGTGTCATCCTGCTCCTTCCTGTAGTGCCGCAGTTTACACCACTGTAATTGGCGGCCGGTGTTGTATTCCTAACCAACGGCGTGTAAAATGGCGATAGAGCCCACATCGGCGTCCTCAAAGGCGTTTTAACCGGCGACAGAGGCAGACAAAATGGCGGCGCTAGCAGACAGTACGTCGTTCTAAACGCCACCTCCCGGTTAACGGTGTTCCGAATGGCCGATAGGCGGCGGTCAATATAAAAACGCTAGCGCGCTGCATGCAGTCCTCTCAATCACGGCCAGCTCCAGATATTTTTGCAGAGAAGCTCCAGTATGCCTCCTAAAAGAAAACTGGCAGCCGCAAGGACTTACCAAGAGGTCTGGTTCAGAAGCAGAGGAGAGGCCTGTGGTGGAGATGAGCAACACGTTGAGGAGGGGAAAAGGAAAGGAGAATAAAAGGCTGAGAGATGAGCTCCCTCCCCCTGAAGTGACAGCTGCTTCAGCCTATTATACTCTGGGGGCGGTGCCTATATGCAAAAGTTCCTTGAGTAACGCAGGATTTGCCTGGATAAATCCAGCGGTACACAGGGCATTATTGGCGGCAGCAGAACACCACCGTTCTCACGCACGTCTTAACCTGCGATTGTAAAGGATAGAACTGGGTATTAACCCCCGTTGCCTGACGTGTGCCGGATGCTACGGCATCAAAACGCCGCTTTATTTGGCGGATTTAGCGGCGTTTTATCCGCGCATTTGCGGCTAGTACGGCGCTCAAAATGCCGGCGAAATGCTCCGCCCCTTTCCACCGCGAAAACAGCCGAACTACCGCGAACTTCGGTCTACGTACTGCCCGCCGACAAAACCGTCTATGTGTAACCTGGGCTTAAGTTAAGACTACTGGTAAGCAAGATAGAAAAGAAAAAATGGGGAATTAAAATGTCTTGCTAGTTTTCTAAGTTTTTGTTAAAAAGGGGGACTTACTCGTATAGTCTAAGTGAAGAGTCTAAGTATAATACATCTAAGTGATTTAAGTTAGTACAAGAAAAAAAAAGGGTCTTGTTTATTGTAAAATTAAGTGGGAGTGTTGTAATACAGTAATTTGACAATGCAGGTCAAGATGAGAAATACTGCCACCTTGTGGTGCTCTGTATGTTTCGTTTTTCAGTTCAATAAACACATGCGAAACTTCAATACTTTTGAGGAGTCTTTTTCACTGTAATGCACTTTGGCATTCCTTCCTCTCCTTCTCCCTAACCCCCGTTGAGTAGAGTGTAACGATAGCCGATAAATAAGCCATTATTATTATTATTATTTTTAAAATGAATAAGATGTTCTTTTTTGGACCCTTAACCCTCTGGGGTCCGAGGGCATTTTTTGGACAGTTCACTCGCCTGGCATGAATGTTTTATTATTGCTGTTAACAGCTCTACCTGCATCCCACAATCAAGTTTTATGTCTCTTTTTTTCAGGATAACCTGTGCGTTCAGAATATATATATTTTTGTTGTTTACAATCAAAAATAGGCAAGGAAAAAAATAAAATGAAAAATAATTTTCCACACACATTTATTCAAAACACACAGCAAACTATAATAAACAACTGTTTTGACACTTTATAAAGATAATTTGAGGTCTTGTGTGAAAGACTGTACAACAAAAAGGTTCAAACAATAAGCACAAATGCACATTTTTAACAATATATACAAAATGATCTATGCGTTTTGTCTATTGATATGGTAAACAGTGCTTTACGCAGAGAAAGCAACAGAGTTATCCAGTAACATTCACATGCAAACTAGTGGAGCAATCCTGATAGTTACACACTCTTTGTCTGAGCATGTGAGATTGTCATCAGAGGGTCTCCATCTGCTCCTCTGCTTTCACTGATCACTGTACGTAATGGCGCAGGGCGCCCTGAGTATGTACTAATAGTATGTACTCATTGTAGCACCAGGGGGCTATTCAAACGGCTATTCAACATATCACTCCTGAAAACAATCTTTGGCTTTTCACGTGAGGGAAATCTGCCCGCACGTCATCACACAGCTTCTATGAGGAGTACAAAGATGGCTGGTGGCTGGCTCGAAAGTCAGCGGAGTTAACTTTTCAGCAAAAAAAAAAAAAAAAAAAAAAGTAAGTTTCTATCTCATATCATTCAAAAGTTATTTATAATTTAGTAAACCTTGGTCTTTGCCGTCATATAGAATGGCGTCAGCCCCAGAGGGTTAACAAAAAAGGTATGAGCTAAAAGCTGAAGCTTTGACCTCATATTGATTAACTTAATAACAGAGAAGAATTTTCAAGTTCTAAAAATGTAAAAATGCAACTGGAGCAGTTAGGGGGCTATTCAAATGGGCCAACTAGTAAGACATCACTCCTGAAAACGATCTTTGCCATATCACGTGAGGTAAATCTGCCATACGATCGAATGGATTTTGGAAAACCATGTGACGGAGAACCAATTCCGACTGGATACTTCACATTGCGCATGTCATCACACATCTTCTATGAGGAGTACCAAGATGGGCGACGGTGGATCAAAAGTCCGCAAAGTTAACTTTCAGCAAAAAAAAAAAAAAGTTTCTATCTCATATCATTAAAAAGTTATTTACAATTTAGTAAAGCTTGGTCCCAGCCGTTGTATACAACGGTGTCAACCCCAGAGGGTTAATGGCGAACGGCAGTAATTCCCAGAACCCTTCTGGACGACCAGTGAATCTAAATGTTTCAACCTCTTAGCAGTAAACGAAAGTTATTCATGCCAGAAATAAGGTCTACACAACGTGGGCTTAACAAAAAGTGTGACCGACGCAATGAGGCACATTTGACACATTACTACATAAACTGAGTTAATCAAACTGAGTTGAACTGAAACGGGAGAAATGTGGGGTGAATGTAATTGCAAAGTTATTGCGAACAACATCCTTATAAACTTACTTGTATGCGTTTGTCAGTTGATCAGTGCAGTGTGGCGGTGAACTACGGGGGCCGGTGATGAACACATTTAAGCAGGGGTGTAAGCAGCTCTCAGTTGAATGGAGTCAGAGCTCCATCTACTGGACAAACGGTGCAAGGACATTTTACATTGCCGACAACCATTATTTCAGTAACTGTTCTGTTTATGAGAAATTATCGGCGTTCTATCAGCAAAATTTCAGCCGATAGTGAGTACTTCGAAAAGGGCTTATACTGGCCGATAATATCGGCCGGCCAACCGATATATCTTACTTCTAGTGTTAAAACGGCCTCCATGCGAGAGGGTAGAGAGGCCAGAGGAACACCACATGTTATGAACTCCCTGTCTGCTGAGGGGCGCAGATGTTTGAGGGACTGGGCTGGAAAGTGCGCAGTCCTGTTTTGATGCAATGTGGGGTCGAGGCCCAGGCTGTTGACTCAAATTTGTAAAGGCGGCAAAGGCAGGCGTCTAAAGGATACGACTGCTGACATTGCAGTCAGTTTCCCCATCAGCTAAACCAGTCTTGCAATCCTGCGAACACAGCAAACCAGTGTGATAATATCATCCACTCTATGCGGGGATGGGTGAGCTGTCATCACCAGTGAGTCCACTGCTATGCCAATAAAAGCCACTTGTTGGCGTGTGGTCAAGGAGCTCTTTGGGAAATTCACAGACAGTTCAAGCTCCCGTGGTTCAGTAGGGTCCTTGTGTCATAGCCTGCTTGTTGCCGGCTCAGTGCACAGAGAAGCCAGTCGTCTAGATAAGGATGAATCCGCATCCCTTGAGCCTACAAAGGAAAGTGTTGCTGCCATGCACCTGGTGAACATATGGGGATCGAGGGTGAGTCCATAAGGAAGAACTCTGAACTGGTACGCCTGTCCCTTGAAGGCAAACTGGAGAACTGCCTGTGGTGAACAGACACCGGTATGTGGAAATAGGCATCCTTTAGGTCCACGCTGGTAAACCAGTCCCCCAGCTGAAGTGCCTGGAGAACTTAAGTTGTGAGGAGCATGCAAAAATGTAGGGCTGCAGCTATCGATTATTTTAGTAATCGAGTATTCTATCGATTATTCTGGCGATTAACCGAGTAATCGGATAAAAAGTACTTTTGCATTTTTAACAACATCAATAGTCCAGGGCTACCCCTAAGTAATGGCACAATGTCACTGCGTCATCACGGAGATTGTCAAATTTAGTGTATCCCTTTCTGTTTTCCTGGGTAATCATTTATTTTTTCACATCTTTACAAGTTGTGGATCTTTCCTGGTGTCAGGAGCTCAGCCAAAGTCTTGACATTTTGCTGAAATGGCGATGAGATGTGGCTTTCTGTTTTTTTTTGTTTACCCTAACTTGTAAAATTTAACCATTTTAAGTTTTTTTTTTTTTTTTTTAAGGTTGGTGAACTGGGTCCCTGCGTGACTTTTTTTTAAGGAAGTGACTAATCGCATGGCCACCGTGTCCATAACTCTCATTTGGCTATTCGCACGGCAAGACGCTGGTGGCAAAACTTGGAACTACTTGTATAACCAAACATACTGCATTAATTGAGAGTTGTGGACACGGCCACCGTTCGAATAGGGTCAGCCTTTTGCCACCAGAGTCTTGCCGTGCGAATACTGAAATGAGAGTTATGGACACGGCCGAATAAAAAAAAAAATCATCAAAATCGAAAAATATTAAAGGAGTTAAGACATCTTGAATGCAGTATGTTTGTTTATACAAGTAGTTCCAAGTTTTGCCACCAGAGTCTTGCCGTGCAAAAATTAAAAAGTGAAATGCTCAGTGCGTGTGTGAGCAAAACACAGAAGGAAGAGTAGACTTCTTCCAGAGACTTTTTGTCAGAGGTGGCTGGGACGGAGCTGTGCAGGCAGTGCTGAGCTGCTCACACCGGGCAGAGAGAGGCAGCCACCAGCCGCCACGGGAATAGCCACTCCCCACGTAGATCGGAGAGCAGGCAGCGGACGAAACTGTTTTGTTTTATAAACAAACACACTGCTTCACTTTAAATGTGCAGTAAACTATTTCAGATGATCAGCCTGGACCGTTTTTCATATAAAAGGCTTTATTTTACTCTGTGTCGCGTTGGAAAGCTGTAGCTTTTGTGCTAATTTGATTAGTGCTTACACGGCTCAGGCATGCTAGTCTTGTTCTGTTTATTTTTCTTGGGATGTTACAGTGCCACACACAGGCCAGGCATATGTACTACAAAGTTAAACAAAGCTTCGAGGCACAGAATTTGCCTCAAACATTTTTTGTAATCGAATTATTCGAGTTACTCGACTAAACACTTTCTTTGTTACTGGTTTAAATTTCTGAGGTCGAGAACAAGACAAAAGCTGCCATCCTTTTTTGGATTAAGAAAATAGATTAAATAGAATCCTCTTAAGTGATCAGAACTGTGGACTGGTTTTATGGCTCCTTTCTTCAGGAGCTCTAGAATTTCCTGCCTAAGAGCAAGAGATCTCTCTGGGTCTGTAACAGCTGTGACTTTCACAACATTGAACTTGGGGAGACGACAACTGAACTGAATATTGTAACTCCTGACCAATGCGGAAATCACCCATTGGTCCGAGACCAACTCCCGCCACTGGCTGAGCTGCGTGGGGGAGAAATGACCGGTGACGTCGTAGCGGGTGTCAAACCCAATTGCTGTGCTCCCATGATATTTTTGAGGGGTGAACATAACAGCTCTGTCCAGCCTGCCGATCATTTCTGTGCGATCTACCTGTAGGTGGCCGAAAGGTGTACTGCTGTGAGGGCTGACGCGGCAAACCCCGATCCCAGGGAGCATATCCATTAACAGGGTGGAAGGCACTTGCGGGCTTGGATTAGTACCTGGGAGTACGTTGCAATTCGGCAAATTGCTGAATTGCTGGCGAGACTTGTTAGCTTGAACAGCACGCTCCAGGGTATGTTGGGCCACATGGCCGAAAACCTGGCGCAGGCTGTGGACAGGGTGGACCTGCCAAGCTCTCATGACGTTGGCGAAGGCCAACATGTCGTGAAGTGAAACATCACTCAGGCTCTGTGTGTCAGTATCAGTCCCAGCATCCTGGAGAGATCATGAGAGAGCAAGGGCAAGTTTCCCAGATGACCAATTCAAGCTGCGGTGTCATGGCTCTTGGTAAGTAGGTCATCAGTGACCCGAAATTAAGGTCATGAGCAATGGGCCTCCTGTCGGGCAGCATTAGCGGGCGCTACAACCAGGCTACTAACCACACTGTCCACTGATGGCATGTTATCTAACCCAAACTGTCTTGCCTCAATCATAGCACACAGTGCCCTGCAGTCCTGTGGTACGTGGTTAAAGGATTTAGGATCAGACCAGCACTTATGCAACTTTTCAATATATGGTAAGGAGAGCGGAACACTGAAAGGTGGTTTCTGAGTGTCCCAATAAAGGCACTAGAAGGGGCAACCTCCGTGGGTGGAACATCAACACCCAACCGTGACAAGGCTACCTGTGTAAAGCCCCTTTCACACCGGGCCCACCTCGAGTTGCGTCATGCCGACACCACGTGGAAGCAACCCAGTGCCAAGACGATGTAGCTCAACGCCACAACAGTGTGAAGGACGCAAAGGACGAGGCAAATCAGACGCCAAAAAGTAAACATGTTTAATTTTTTTCTGCGTCATGCACAGGACGCAGAAATTAATTGGTTTCAGCTCAAGTCAGAGCAATGCAACAGTACTCAACGTGACTGGAAGCCACACCCTCACAATACAACATTACCTGATGCCAATTTATGATTCTCTCTTTTAATCTACTCTTTTACTACAAAGCCACGCTGTTGTAACACATGCAGAATGTGGCTGGGCACTGTCTTGCTGAAATAAGCAGGGACGTCCCTGAAAAAGACGTTGCTTGGATGGCAGCATGTGTTGCTCCAAAACATAGATGTACCCTTTCAGCATTGATGGTGCCATCACAGTTATTATTTTACTTATGTAAGTTGCCCATGCCATGGGTACGAACACACCCCCATACCATCACAGATGCTGGCTTTTGAACTTTGCGCTGGTAACAATCTAGATGGTCTTTTTCCTCTTTTGTCCAGAGGACACGACTTCCATGATTTCCAAAACAATTTGAAACGTGGACTCATCAGACCACAGCACACTTTTCCACTTTGCATATGTTCATTTCAAATGAGATCGGGCCCAGAGAAGGCGGCGGCGTATCTGGATGTTGTTGATGTATGGCGTTCACTTTGCATGGTAGAGTTTTAACTTGCACTTGTAGATGTAGCGACGAACTGTGTTAACTGACAATGGTTTTCTGAAGTGTTCCTGAGCCCACGCAGTAAGATTCTTTACACAATGATGTCTGTTTTTAATGCAGTGCCGCCTGAGGGATCGAAGGTCACGGGCATTCAATGTTGGTTTTCGGCCTTGCTGCTAACGCGTAGAAAGTTCTCCAGATTCTCTGAATCTTCTGATTATATTATGGACTGTAGATGATGGAATCCCTAAATTCATTGCAATTGAACATTGAGAAACATTGTTCTTAAACTGCTGGACTATGTTTTCACTCAGTTGTTCACAAAGTGGTGATCCTCGCCCCATCTTTGCTTGTGAATGGCTGAGCCTTTTGGGGATGCTCCTTTTATACCCAATAATGACACTTACCTGTTTCCAATTAGGTGTTCTTTGAACATTCACCAACATTCCCAGTCTTTTGTTGCCCCGTCCAACTTTTTGAAATGTGTTGCAGACATCCATTTCAAAATGAGCAAATATTTGCACAAAAATAATAAAGCTTATTAGTTTGAACATTAAATATCTTGTCTTTGTGGTGTATTCAATTGAATATAGGTTAAAGAGGATTTGCAAATCATTGCATTCTGTTTTTATTTACATTTTACACAACGTCCCGACTTCATTGGAATTGGGGTTGTATTTTAATTATAAGTTATTTAATGTAAGAAAAAAAGCACAAGGATTTTCTTGAATAAACTACTGTGTATAAATTAGCAGTTGTGATGTTTCTGACACACATCTACACTGTTCTGTGTTTTGGCCTGATGCCTTGTTTCTTTTGGCTTTAAAGTAACAAAGATTTAAAAAAAAAAAAAAAAAAACAATGGCCTTACTTTACACAATTTGGGGCTCAAAATGCAGGTAATAGTGTTTCAGAGTGTTATAAATTTAAAAGTCTAGCGGGGGAAGCTCTCCCCTATCAGCAGCACTCAGCACAGAATTCACTGCAATGAGAATTTTAGGGGCTGTAAAAGAACTTTCCCCCAGCGCTCGGTGGGATGCATACTGCAGGAGAACTTTAGTGGCTGCAGAACCTTCGTGACTGCATATAACTTCCCCCAGTGCTTGGTGGGATGCACACTGCAGAAGAACTTTAGCGACTGCAGAACTTTAGTGACTGCAGATAACTTTCCCCCAGCGCTCGGTGGCATGCACATTGCAGGAGAACTTTAGCGGCTGCAGAACTTTCCCCCCAGTGTTCAGTGCCCTGCAGGAGAACTTTAGTGGCTGTACAAGAACTTCCCGCCCAAGAACTTTTCCAATACACACGATGATCCACAGAGAACCTTTGTGCACTGTCCCATGGAAAATGCACATCATGAGGAACGGAAAAAATGTAGGGCTGTAAAACAGTGTAAAACGATGGACAATTTTCTTTTCTTTCCTGCAATAACAAACGATAGGCTGGTAGGGAATTTAATCAGCAGAAAAGTCATGACCAACATCTTTAAATTGGGTTTGACTGAGGTTGATGAAAAAATTATGATTGTGTAGGTTGATTTTGGACCCGCTGAGGGTCCACAATCAGAAATGATCAGAAATGATAATTTCCCATTACACGCCCTTGGAAACAGCGTAACGGCCCAACTGCAGCCTAATTTTTCATGCAATGAGTTGTTACGCTATGTCAACACCTCAGTCTGATATTTTCCCATACAAACCTCGTGCTCAGTTAATAATCCTTTAGTATCAGCCCTGGAAAAGACCCATCAGTCACCCACTTATATGAACCAAAGATATTTCATGTTTTGTGTGACCAACTTGATTTCAACTGTTAGTATTCATCCATTCATGTATCTAGGCATGCAACACATTCCAAAAATTTGGGGGGGGGAGCAAATTAGGGCTAGTAATGAGGTTTAAAAAAGACGATATTCCAAATGGGTGATGTTAACAGGGGATTGTAGTCCTGATTTGGGAGAAAAGCAATACCCACAAAAGACTAAGTCTCTGAGGAACAAAGATGGGCAGAGGATCTCCAGTTTCTCAACAGAATATTATTGAAATGTTTAAAAACAATGTTCCTCAAAGAAAGATTGGGCAGGATTTGCATATTTCTCCCTCAACTAGGGCTGCCACAAACGACTATTTTGATAGTCGACTAGTCAATGATTATTTTTGCGATTAGTCGACTAGATGGATCATACGTAACTTCCTAAATTTAAGGCCTGCAGCATTTTCCGAGAAACGTCAGGGGATGAAAACATGAACATTTCCAAATCGGTGATTATTTCATAGACTTCATTTACATCAACCATTCAGAAATACAGTGTGGTAATTTATAGGAAATCTGTGTCAGGTAGGCAGTTCTCAAAAACTAAATGTCCATTCTGGAAGGAGACAAGTGAGGGAAGCCACCAAGACACAACTCTGGAAGAACTTTTGGCTTCTGTGAGTGGAGAAACTGGGAATAGTGCAACATTTTTATTTTATCTTCATTTTACATATAGTCTCAGCTTTTTCTGATTTGTGGTTGTTTCTGATGCATTTCTAAAATTACAGAACTGCTTTAAAGAAAAGTGCGAACATTTTATTGTATTTTAAAACTTTGTGGAGCAAATGCAAACACCAAACTAGAAAGAAGGAAAAAAAATACACAGATGTGCAGACAAACTTTGATATAAA
Organism: Thalassophryne amazonica; assembly: GCF_902500255.1. Taxonomy (NCBI): domain Eukaryota; kingdom Metazoa; phylum Chordata; class Actinopteri; order Batrachoidiformes; family Batrachoididae; genus Thalassophryne; species Thalassophryne amazonica. Next base: position 86,769,755 of record NC_047118.1, read on the forward strand.
CTGAACAGAACAATGCAGGCTGATTTGACTCCCCATATTTTTTGTATATATAAATCTGAATAAAATAAGAGACAACTCACTTTGAAATAATTAAAACATAGCTGCAGCTTATAATAACTTTGAAAAATAACAAAAATCAGCAGCTTGTATTTTTATTCTGACTCCATTTTAGTGTGATGAAGTCATTTTTTAAAAGTTATTTTTTTCTCATCAGTCATGTTTTGTGCTTCAACACTACATTAAGCTTAAGACTGAACAAATAAATAGCTTTGGAAAATAACAGCTGTTAAAGTTCAGAGTTCTCACCTGCTTTTTGTGATCTGAACATCACTGCAGCTTCTCCACAGCAGGTTTTTTTTTTTTTTTTTTTTTTTACCCGTGTAGCTGTAATTTTTGCTCTGTTCATTTATTTATTCTCATTTTTAAGGATATTTAACTGTTTATTTCATCTCATGATCTCATAAATTCAGTATACAATGTGCACATGGTGTGAACAGGACGGTGCCGTCAGAACTGCACAAGTAGAGAAAGTGCAGAGAGAAGTAAAGGCAGCTCCACGGTTTGGTTTGTTTTGTTTTTTTAAGATGTTCTCTCAGGTTAAAATCCCCTCTCTCTGCTCCACGCTCGCTGTCTCACGTGCACTGACGGTTCTCAGCAGATTGTAACATCTCGTGCCTCCATTCAGGAATCTTCCTCCCCCCAACCCCTCCCTCGCAGTCTACAATCAGTTGACTCCGCACGCGCGCGCACACACACACACACACACACACACACACACACACACCCCGACAGCTCCTCGGTAAACTGCACATTTTAAACGGCTTTGAACAAGACGGCCACTGTTTTAATCGGCTGTCTTATCCAAATTTGAACGTCCAAATGACGGCAGGACGGCTCGCTGCCTAAAACTATGAATGTAGAGAAAAACAAAGACTTAAATAAAACAAACGACTCCGTTTTTAATTTAGTCGACGGTTTCAGCAGTCGACATAGTCGTGACTAGTCAACTAGTTGTGGCAGCCCTGCCCTCAAAACTGCATAATATCATTAAACAAATTCAAGGAATTTGGAGAAATTTCAGTCAGTAAAGTGCAAGGGGCAAGCCTTAACTGAACACCAGTGACCTCTGATCCTTCCGACAGCACTGCATCAAAAACTACCATTCATCAATAGCTGATATAACCACAATGGCAAGGGACTGCTTTGGGAAACTTTGACCAAGCACAACAATACAGAGTTACAGTCAGAAACACCATTTAAAGCTATACTGTGTAAAAACATCTCATGGCAACCTTGCCCAGAAGCAGCATTGACTTGAGAGGGTTCCACAGTATCTGGGTTGGACCATCACACACTAGAAATGTGTTGTGTGTTCAGCTCAACCAGTATTGCACATGTTTTTTGTAATCATCTGATGCCTTGTGCACCAGACCAAAGACAAAAGGGACCATACAGAATGTTATCAGCTACAAGTTCAAAAGCCAGGGTCTGTCATGGTCTGGGGTTGTATCAGTGCCCTTGGCAAAAAGTAATTTACACTCTGTGATGGCAGCATTAATGCAGAAAAGCACTGACATTTTACACCAACACATGATGCCTTCAAAATGATACCTTTTCTGTGGGCATCCGTGACCTTTTCAACAACACAGTGTAAAACCACTTTCTACACACATTACAAAGGCATGGCTGAAGCAGAAACTAGACTGAGCTGTCCTAGCCTGTCCCCAACAAAGAACGTGTGAAGAATTTTTAAACTAAAAATGCAATAACAACCCCGTAATGTTGCACACCTTAAGATGTGTATGCAGGAAGAATGAGACAAAATAACACCTGAAATGCTTCATTGCCTGGTGTCCTCAATGCCAAAACATCTTTTTAGGACAAGGAATGGCAACATTCCAAGCAGGCATATTAGGGGTGCAGCTGATCCAATACCAAGGTAAGTATTGGAAAATACCACATGGCCTTTCACAAGTCCAACTGCTGGACCAACCTGCATTTCAGATTCTGTGGTTGTTCTGCAGTACACTTCTGGTTCATGTTAACATGTTGATCATACATATGGCAGTACTGCATGTCCTTCCTCACCTAAGCTTTAACTCCACCTTCCACCATGATGAGCTTCATTCCACTAGCTTCCATGCGGTGCATATGAAAACACACTAACAACCCTTCAGAGAATTTATTTGTGTCATCTCGCCATCTACCCACGTACGTGATGGGCAATACTCCAAACAGCAGCAGCAACAGAAATAAACATTTAGAAAAGGATTTGTACACATCATGATCAGACAGATCAGAATAATTTCCTGTGATGCCATCAATGTGACATCCTGTACACACACTAGAATATGACAGCCATTCTGTTTTCTATTTTTCGATTTAGGTGCACTCTGGCTCTTTTAGTTTCAACATTAGAGAAAAATGTGGTTTTGGATCGTACTGTCATATCGTGATGTCACCATGACGCACGAGATGCATGACGTCACGCGGCCGGGGTTTCCATTGACAAAATCTTATGTTACTCCAGCCAGCGTCAAACTCTTCCAATGTTTAACACTTTTCATAAGGGAAGCGAAACACTCACTTCTGTTAGCTCTAACTTGTGTCATCGTTTGTGGATAACAATAAAAATGAATAGCTTATATTTCTGAGGGTGATTGAGGGGCTCGGCTAAACTGGCTAACAGCTTTATAACAGCACAAGATGTGTTATTTGTTCGCTATTTTAATCATTTCTCACCTCGAACAGTGTCTATTTAGAAGACGTTAGACAAATATTGATAACTATCAGCCAAGTTTCTATTTTATCGTCCAGTTAGCGAGCAAGAGCAGCTATGTGCTAAAGCGTTACCTTCAACCCGTCAATCTTCGGCCTCACATCAAATATCCTGCCTTTAGTATCAGTGAAATTATTTTTAAAAACTTAAATTAAACCTCAAAAGCGTGTTATATCATTTTGAAAGCACATCGACAGCTTTTTCAAAGGATCACCTTTTTATTTTTTTTCTTCTTCGTTCGGCTCCTCGTCTTCTTTCGGCCCTTCTTGTTCCTTTTGATTTGTGACGATTAGCATTTGGCTTGTTGGTACATTACCGCCACCTGCTGCCCCGGAGGGTGTTGGCAGGCCTGGCGGGGATAACTACTTTGGCACGACACCTGGACTTGCGCATGAGGATCGAACTGACGAACTTCTTTGCTCTGTGGCATATAAATCAATGAATGATGACACTTCAGAATCATACATCCCACTAAAGATCTTCTAAAAGGTCAATCTAGTTACACCCAGGAAAAAAACACACAAAGATACTCCATTTGACAGTAAAAAAAAATAAAAATAAATAATAACAAACATATTTTAATCATCACAATTCTTCACCTGAATCTGACACAATCCATGCCAAATGTGTCAGCTGTACAGAAATACTTGTGTTTCACCAAAAGATGGAACCAGTGACCAACTAATGACTCAGAAGACACACACATCCCAGTTCCCTTGGCTATGTGGAAAAATGGACTGAGCGCAGTCAGGCATCCTTCATCCTGCTTTAAGTGATTTTATATAACTGCTGAGTGGATCCTTGTCATTTGATTGGTGCTCACATGACATGACATGGATTATTCATCTCATTTGTCTCGGCCGGGCAGCGCTGTGAGGATTCTTTTCTTTGACTTCTCCTGCGCGTTCAACACCATCCAGCCGCGGCTCCTGAGGGACAAGCTGGCGATTGCAGGAGTGGACGAGGATCTGGCTGAGTGGGTCCTGGACTACCTCACAAACCGGCCCCAGTTTGTGAGGACCAAGAACTGCGTGTCTGACCTCCTGACCTGCAGTGTGGGGGCCCCCAGGGGACGGTCCTTGTGCCCTTCCTCTTCACTCTTTACACTGCAGACTTCAGACACAACACGGACAGCTGTGTCCTGCAGAAGTTCTCCGATGACTCCGCCCTCACTGGACTCATTATGGACGACGATGAAGTGGCGTACAGAGGACGCAGGACTTTTTGGACTGCTGTCAGAGGAACCACCTCCTCATCAATGTGGGGAAGACCAAGGAGATGGTGGTGGACTTCAGACGCCACCCCACTACACTCCCCCCAGTGAACATCCAGGGAAGGGACATTGAGAGCGTGGACTCATATAAGTACCTGGGTGTTCATCTGAACAACAAACTGGACTGGACTCACAACACAGGCGCACTTTACAGGAAGGGTCAGAGTCGCCTCTACCTCCTGAGGAGGCTGAGGTCTTTTGGAGTGAGGTGGCCACTCCTGAGGACCTTCTATGGCTCTGTGGTGGCTTCAGCCATCCTGTACAGTGTGGTCTGCTGGAGCAGCAGCATCACAGAGAGGGACTGGAAAAGACTGGATAAGATCATCAGGAAATCCTGCTCTGTCCTGGGCTGGCCTCTGGACTCTGTGCAGGAGGTGGGGGACAGGAGGGTCCTGGCTAAACTTACATCTATGCTGGACCACGAGTGTCACCCCCTGCAGGACGTTCTATCTGCTCTGGAGAGCAGTTTCAGTGACAGACTCATCCACCCTCACTGTGTGAGGGAGAGATTCCGTAGATCATTTCTCCCAGCTGCTGTCAGACTGTACAATGAACAATGCTAGTACTGTGGTAACCATAGCAACCAGGACAAATCATGTCATTACCTGCTGTATTTATTAGGTGCAATAATTTAACTTATGGTGCAAACTCAAGTCACCTTACCTACTATATTTTAACCTGTCCATATTGTAAATATCAGCGTAACTTACCGTACATTTCATGCTGAAGTCACTTTATCTCATCACTTTTATCTTATCTTAGCCTTTATTTGAAAAGGGACAATGTACAGAGACATTAAGCTCATAAAAACAAAGATGATCTGTACCAGATTATAGCTAAATAGCTAGCTGCAGTCCCCATTACATAATAAAATACAGTGAAAGAATACTCAATCAAACAATACCACACATACAGTCCGACACTGTCAGACACACACACCCCCACAACCGCTCCAACTTTCACACATGGGCGATTCCATGGCAACGGAACTACAATCTCAGCACACCTTCAATGGGGAGACAAAATATGGCCAGATTTTCCCGTCGTCGTAAGAACCACCCACATATACAATATAAATTATACATTTCAAGTCCTTATCTTTAAAAATAAATAAATAAATAAATAAATACATAATGACCTATTTAATATATCTATCATTTTATATCAGGACATAAATAACAAATAACCACTTCTACACAATAATATTAGTGCTGGCAGGTTTGGTTGTTCCCTAGCCACTGTTTAAGCTCTGCTGTGAAAGTGATATAGTTTGTCTGATGTTTTAATTCGTTTGGAAGATTATTCCATTCTTTTATGGCATTATAAGAAAAAGCAGTTTGTGCAAATGAAGTTTTGCGCTTTGGGATGGCACACTGCCCCCTGGTGGAGGCTCGTGTGGCTCTGGTGGTGGCTGTGTAGTGAACAAAGTCCTTAAGTGGTGCAGGGGCAGAGTTATTTAAGATTCTGAAGACCAGACAAATTGAGGCAAATCTCTGGATATCAAGGTTCAAGGTTACTTTATTTGTACCAAAAGGTAAATTTGTTTTGGCAGTGAGTCACACCATTCATAACAAACACATAACACATAAAAACCGATAAAAATACCCTAAATATAATTAAAAATATAAAAATACAATATAAAAAATATAAGAATACAATACCAATAAAGCAGTGCAAGTACAGGCCAATAGCATGGCGCCAGAACAAAAGTCACAGAGCGTGTGCCATCTCAAAGCAAAAAAGCGGATAAATTAATTAAATATACAGTCAAGGTCGTCTGTTAAGTACACTAATAGCAGCAGGAATAAAAGTGCTCTTATAGCGCTTAGTTCTACAAAAAGGAACTTTATACATCCGTCCTGAAGGGAGCAGTTCAAACTGATCAAAAAGAGGATGTGAGGCGTCCTTTAGAACTGCCTCAACCAATCTCTGGACCTGCCTCATGTACAGAGAGGTTGGATACAGCTGAGTCTCTCCACCAATGATTTTGCTCGCCCATTTTACAATCTGATTCAGACTGTTTTTATTTTTAACTGACAAATTTCCAAACCATGACACCAAACAAAAAGATAAAACAGATTCAATATAACAACGATAAAACATTGTTAACAAAGATTTGTCAATGTGAAAGGATGCCAGTTTTCTAAGACAGAACAAGCGCTGGTGACCTTTTTTACACACCACTTCACAATTTGACTCAAAAGTGAGTTTGTCATCAATAACAGTACCCAGATATTTATAGGTGCTCACAATTTCTACGGCCTGACCTTTTAGGAGAGTTACTCCATGTTTGTGGGAGCCCTTCCTAAAGTCAATGACCATGTCTTTAGTCTTCAATACATTCATCTGTAGAAAAGACTTCTCGCACCAATCCAAGAAATCATCAACCACAGGACCGTGGCCAACCTCACTGTCCTGAAGCAAACTGACAATAACAGTGTCATCTGCATACTTAAGAATAGTCCTCCCCTCCCTCCAACTTCTGCAGAGATCAGTGTACAAAATATACAAAAGTGGAGAGATAGCACTGCCTTGTGGTGTCCCAATGGAGGACTGGGTCTGATCAGACAAGACCCCATTTACTCTAACTTTTTGTGTCCTGTTAGTGAGGAAGCTCAGAATCCAGCCCACAAGATTACAACTTAGATTAAAATGATCTAAAAGTCTTGAGGCTAAAATGTGTTAAAAGCAGACGAAAAGTCAATGAATAAAAGTCTGACATGCGCACCTTTCCCTTCAAGGTGACTAAAAAGCAAATTCATTAAAGTGACTGTGGCATCCTCAACCCCTCTATTTGGCCTATAGGCAAATTGCATAGGGTCCAATTTGGCACCAACTTGATTAATAATTTCTGTTCTCACCAGTTTCTCAAAGGTTTCATGACAATGGACGTCAAAGCTATAGGCCTAAAGTCATTTAAAACCTTTGGAGTACAATTTTTGGTGGCAGGGACAACAACAGCGTCTTTCCACACATTTGGCACAGTTTGCATTTCCAGAGACATATTGAAAATAAATTGGAAAATAGGACTCAGCTCTTTAGCACAGTTTTTTAAGAGGCGACTGCAAACATTATCAGGGCCCTGACATTTTGATTTGAGGGCACAAAAAGATTTTTCTACCTCTTTTTGAGAAATAAAAAAGTGCTGACTGTCTTTCACTTTATGCTTTATTTCCTTAATCTCTGAACTGTGATCTGAGATATCAAACCTTGTGTAAAAAGTATTCAGAGCATTAGCAAATTCAACATCTGTCTGAAAGTTCTTCAGCAAGGTGATGGATCTGGACTTGGGCTCCTGAAGCCCAGCTATCGTTTTCATACACGACCAAGCAGATCCAAGATTTTTATTTGCCATCTTTTCCTCTATTTTCCCTGCATAATTTCTCTTAGCCTTTTCCAGCACAATTTTCACTTCTTTAGTAGCATTGCATAATTCCGTAACTGACCCCGATCTATGAGCCTCTCTCTTAGATTGTAAACTGATTCTCACAGACTTTGTAACCCAGGGTTTGTTGTTAGGATATATTTTCACTTTTTTAGTAGGAATCAACATATCCCTACAATACACCACATAAGAACAGATCACATCCGCCAGTTCATCCAGGTTATTGCCACATGCCTCTATAAATATGTCCCAGTCCATACATTCATAGCACTCCTGAAAGCAAAGCACTGCATCACTGTTCCAGTCCTTAAATTCTCTTGTGGAGACCTTCACCCTCTTAAGCAGAGACTTATAATAGGGCAGCAAATGCACAAAATAGTGATCCCCAAAACCAAGAGGAGGCAAGGACACAGACTTATAAGCCTCCTTAACAGACCCGTAACAGAGATCAATAGTTTTATCCCCCCTGGTAGGGCAGGTAACATACTGATACATATTGGGGAGAGTCTTATCCAAGGACACATGATTGAAGTCACCAAGCAAGAAGATTGGAGTGTCAGGTGAGTGAGACATCAATTTCTGCACCACATCAAAGATGGCAGAACAGGCAGAGTTGGCATTAGCTCTCGGATGTATGTAAACCACAGTGATGAAAAGCTGTGGGAATTCACGGGGCAGATAATAGGGGCGAAGTGACACTGTAAGAAGTTCTATGTCTAGCGTGCAGACGCACTCTCTAACAGTTACAGACTTAGGGTTACAGTATCGCTCATTGACGTACAAACACACGCCGCCCCCCTGAGATTTCCCCGTCACCTCTGCATCTCGGTCCAACCGGAAAGGAGCTCCAAAGCCGTCAATCATCAGGTCATCATTCCTGTCCCGATCCGTAAGCCACGTCTCAGTCAGTGCTATGATGCCACAGTTGCTGTAATCCTTTAAATAACGAACACTGCTCTGTAATTCGTTCAGTTTGTTCCGTATGGACTGCGAATTACCTAAAATAATAGGAGGCAGCGGAACACGGCCAAGCCCTCGTTTCTTCAGGCGCAGACGCACACCTCCTCTTTTTAATATCCTCCTTGATATTATCAAATTTGAGGAGTCCATGTTTTTCTAGAAATGGCAATGATGGTATTGTCTTGGTTTCCTGTCCAGTACTTTTAGGACTTGCTTGTGAAGTGATTCTAATGGCCTGAGGGTAGTTTTTCCTGCCTGGGACCAGCAGGTTATGCAGTAGTAAACACGGGACATTATCATGGCATTAAAGAAGATGTAATCTGCATACATCTGGACGTGTACATCTTCACACACAGATGGAAGGTCGTTTATATAGAGTGAGAAAAGGAGAGGGCCGATATTAGAGCCTTGTGGTAAACCAAAATGGATATTTTCTATAGATGAACTGATGTTATTGATGCGGACATACTGAGAACGGTCGGACAGATAGGACTTAATCCAGGCCAACGTATTTGAAGACAGTTTATATTGTGTTAATTTCGACAGTAGTATGGTATGGCTAACGGTGTCAAATGCCTTACGTAGATCTAAAAAAATAGCTCCTACAACCCCTCCATTGTCTAGGTTTGAATTTATTGTTTCAATGAGCAAGCACCAGGCAGTTTCAGTCGAGTGATTTGCACGAAACCCAAACACATCCCGACAGTGTACGAGGTCTATTAGAAAAGTATCGGACCTTTTTATTTTTTCAAAAACCTGATGATTTGAATCACGTGTGCTTGCATGAGCAAACCTTGAACCTTCGTGCGCATGCGTGAAAAAGCGCCTTCGTGTTGAAGCCTCACAGGACATGTTGTGACATGCCCACCTCTTCCACAATTTCTCGGATAGTCACACGACTGAAAAGCCACCGAAAGCCGTCTGAATCTTCCGAATGGTGGAAGAGGTGGGCATGTCACAACATGTCCTGTGAGACTTCAACACGGTGGCGCTTTAGCTCCGCTTTCAGCTTCGTGCCGAAGCCATCAGCATGAATTTTGCTGCAACTCTTTTCATGGCCAAATCTTCTGTCACAGTAGAATGTGCCGAAAAAGTGCTGATGTCCACCTCTTCCACAATTTCTCAGATAGTCACACGACGGTCACGCATCACCACAGCGTTCACTTTGGAAATGATCTGGTCATTTCAGCATGTTGATGGCCGACCGGAGCATGGCTCCCTCTCCACCGTTGTGCAGACGTCTTTAAACCGGTTGTACCGCTCCTTAATCTGTGTGATGCCCATAGGATCGTCACCGAAAGCCGTCTGAATAATCCGAATGGTTTCCACCTGGCTGTCGCCGAGTTTCTGGCAAAATTTGATGTGGCACTGCTGCAGTCATTCCGTCTTTTTCCTTGGAATGAAAAAACGGCGAGAGACTCCACCCAAACTCACACAAAGGCTGCTTACCAGCAAATGACACAATCGACGGGCGTGAAAAAATTCACGCATGCGCACGAAAGTTCAAGGTTGGCTCATGCAAGCACACGTGATTCAAATCCATCAGGTTTTTGAAAAAAATAAAAAGGGCCGATACTTTTCTAACAGACCTCGTATATCATCCCGGCAGTGCAGCATTGAACTGAACAATGGTAGCCTTAGCTTTACCCGGCACTCAGTGCTTTTTTAGTTCTTGTTTTTTAAGAGATACTTGTTTGTTTTATTGCATGCCCTTCTGTCTATTCCTACTGTTCTATGCTGCGATATGACACTGAAATTTCCCCATTGAGGGATGAATAAAGGCTTTTCTTATCATTTGTGTTGCACTGCATTTAAAGTGCAGTTTGGTTCCATTTAGAGTGCAAATTTGGTTCCATACATTTGGTACCATTGCACTTTGCACACACACACACACACACACACACACACACACACATACATGTGCACACACATGCATGAGCACACACACAAACAACGGACGCACACGCAAAACAAATCCACTGCGCTGTCTGGAGGCTGTTAGCAGGAAGTTAGAATGAAAAGCTGGACTCATTTCTGATGTGATTTTTTTTCGTTCCACTGAAGATGTACACAGTTTTTTTTGTTGTTGTTGTGGAACCCGGCTGTGTGCGCGCACGCATGGGCACACGTGCGGGACAACAACACAATTGAGATGATTTGATTGAGCTAACTGACGGTGCTAATTCTTATAACACACATACACACACACACAAAATCCACTCCCCTCCAAAGCTAAAAAGTTGACGTGATTTTTGGCTGGACTGAAGAACTACACAAATTGTTTTTTTCATTTATTCATTGAAACCTGGAACAAACCCTGTGTGTGTGTGTGTGTGTGTGTGTGTGTGTGTGTGTGTGTGTGTGTGTGTGTGTGTGTGTGTGTGTGTGTGTGTGTGTGTGTGTGTGTGTGTGTGTGTGTGTGTGTGTGTGTGTGTGTGTGTGTGTGTCTCTCTCTCTCTGGTGGTGATGGTGGTGGTGGTGGTGGGGGGGGTGATGTTTGACAAGCCAGGAACCTGATCAGAGGTTTTGTGTGGGGGGATTGGACTTATGTTCAGGTAGGCATGAAATTGAACAGATGATTTGTGCAGGGGAGCAGTGGTGGGCACAGCTACCATAACATTAATCCACTACCTGAAAAGTTAAATTTTATAAAGCTAAACCAATAAACCCCTAAAACTTTAGCAGAAGTTACAGCTAAAAGCTGAACAAGTAACCTTTATTATTAACCCAGCACACTGGCAGCTACTGAAACAACAATGAGCCAGCGCTTCTGTCTCAGATCAGCTTTCTCTCAGCAAAAGAGACCTGGTGACCAGAGAGAAAGGAAAGGGAGCAAAAAAAAAAAAAATTATTTTCACAACCATACAGACATATGACAGGAGTCATGCACAGCAAGACAGTTTTGACTTATGATTAGAATTTTAAACAAACTAATTCCGGACAAGTTATTGAAATTAACGTCACCTCTGTCGTTTTACAAAGTGAAAATAACAGCTATGTTTTAGTTTTAAAATAATGCACTGATTTTGAATGTTTTAGCATTTTACAGACACACACATGCCGAAAAGCATTATGGGAAAATTAGTTTCCTGTCATCAGTGGTTGGTCAGTATAGGTGAAAAGAAAAGAAAAACACAACTTACTATAATGTGTGTGTTGCTTTTTACAAATAAATCTGTATTTGTAAGGCAATTTGACAACTGAAAATTCTGTTTGTTAAGTGATTCAGCACTTTTAGTGAATGTGTGGCAATTGGTATTAACACTGCCATGAATGGCAGTGTTAATACCCCATTACAGCCTGAGGGCACCTTTCAACATGTGGTGGTGGATGTTGTGGGTCCATTTGAACGGGGACCACAGGACTGTAGATTTGCTATCACCTTGGTGGACTACTTTAGTAAGTGGCATGAAGTAGCTTCCACCCCAAATGCTACTACATCTACTATCCTTTCCTTCCCATCCACTGTGTTTGCACGTGAATGTAACCCCTGTGCTATTACTACTGATAATGGCCTGCAGTTCACATTTGGTGATTTTGCACATTTCCTGAGGGAGAAAGGAATCAAACACAGAAAAACGAGTGGTTACCATCCCCAGGCTAATGGATGAGTTGAAAGGTTCAACAGAGTGCTCAAAGACTGTATCCAAGGAGCACAAGTAGCTCAAAAGCTGTGGAAGCCTACAGTGACTGTCATGCTCCAAAGTGCATGCTACAATGAAGGAGTCTCCATTCCATCTTCTCAGGGGAAGGCCAATGAGAACCAAGCTCCACATCCTGCCACAACTGGATCACAAAGGACGTTACAACACATTGAGATCCAGAGTCGCTCTGAAGCAGGCCAAAAGTAAGTGCTATAATGACAAAAAGAGAGGTGCTAAACTTTCCAGACTCGCAGTTGGAGACAATGTTTCTGTGTAGGCTCTCAGTTGTCCAGGTGGTTTCCATAGTAGAGAAGCTTGAATCTTCGACTGGACTGGGTTGCTTGACGTGAGGACATTTCGCTTCACATCGCAGAAGCTTCCTCAGCTACAATTCTTGCTCTGGTAGTCTGACTTCTGTCTTGACTCTAGTAGAGAAGAATAAGCAGAAGCCACAAAAGCTGGAGTTTTTAACCTAACCAGACCCCTCCTACCGAGAGGCAGACTGCTATAGGCTAGTGACTAAACAACAGCTCTAATTAGCACCTATTGTGCTCTAGTTAGCACCCTCCTAATGACAGGGCAGCTGTCCCTCCTAATGATGGGACGGACGCCTCTCCTGATGGCTCCCTTGACGACTCTCCTGATGACGTGAATGACTCATTACCATGAACAAGTCTTTTGTTCATGGTAATGAGTCATTGATGCACCTGCTGTTGTTCTGTTAAAGAAATGTTGAGTAAGAGCTAAGCCTTGTTATTTTGTCTACACCACCAACAGAACAACGTCCTTGGCTAGAAGCTCATTGGCTGAAGACATTGAAAATGGGGTAAATCAGTGTGATATCTGCAAACATCAGCACAGTGTTCCAACTACATCACCAGTACACACATGGAAGTAGGGTTCAGGTCCATGAGAGAGAACACACCTTGATTTTGCAGAGTCTAAGAAGCAATTGTTCCTTGTAGTGATGGATGCATACGCCACATGGCCTGAAATAATCCACATGCAAACTACTACCACGTGCAAAACAATCAACATTTTGAGGAACTTGTTTTCTGCTTATGGATTACCTAAAGAGGTTTTAACTGATAACGGACCTCAGTTCATTGCAAGTGAATTTGAGACATTTCTGAAGTTGAATGCTGTGTAGCACATCAGAACCCAGCCTCAGATAGTTTGGCAGAGGGGCTGGTGCAAAATTTTAAAAGGTCCTTAGCCAAAAGTGGAGCACTTGGTGGTCTGTCTTTGCATCACTATATTGCAAATTTCTTGTTTGGTTACTGAAATATGCCATACATGACAACTGGAAAAACACTAGTAATATCACGGTTGTCAGACGAGGAAGGCAGGAGACAAATGCAGGACTCACTGGAACAGTTCTGGTTCAGACAGGCTTTTACTGAGGTGCTTAGCAAGGTTCGGTACACAAGCAGACAGTCCAAGAAGAGCAACCAAAACCGAAACATCAGGCAGAGGCGTAGACAAAAATACAGGCAGGCAGTCAAAACACCAAGAGACAGCTTAACAAAATGTGGTACTGAACTTGAAGCACTGGCACAGGGCACAACGATCAGGCAACACCCGGTGCAACTAGTGGCGTCTAAATACTCCCGGAACAAGTGTAGAAAGACCCAGAACAGGGCGTGACCCACTCACCGAGCACCGCCCCCACCAAGCACAGTGAAGGCAGACAAGAGACATACAGACCCAAAAAACCCAAACACAAACCACCCAGCCACAAAAGGGAACAAACAAAAACCCCAACATTAACATGATACATGACAGGACCCCCCGCTCAACGGCCGGCACCTGACGGCCCGGGGAACCCAGGATGCAGAGCATGGAAGTCCGCGATCAGTCCAGGATCCAAAACGAAACGAGAAGGAATCCATGAGCGTTCTTCAGGTCCATAACCTTCCCAGTCCACCAAGTACTGCACCCCCCGCCCACGCCGCCGGGACCCCACAAGGCGGCGCACAGTAAAAACCGGGCCTCCGGCCACAAACCGGGCGGGAAGCGGGGGAACGGCCGGAGGGCACAAGACACAGGACCGAGCAGGCTTGACCTGGCTGACGTGGAAGGTGGGATGTATCCTCATAGTCCGGGGCAGACAAAGGCGGACAGAGACCGGAGTGATCACCCTCATGATGGGAAACGGCCCCACGAACCGAGGAGCAAGTTTCCGTGGCAGACCACGGAGGGAAAGGTGCCGGGTGGAGAGCCAAACCCGCTGTCCCGGGGAGTAATGTGGTTCTAGGGTCCTTTTCCTGTCGGCAGCAGCCTTGTAGATCGCTGAAGAGCGCAGTAACGTTCGTCGGGCCCGCTCCCAGATTAGACGACAATGGCGGATTAAGGAAAGGGCTGAAGGCACCTGGGTGGTTAAGACTGTAGGAGAGAACAAAGAAGGTTGATACCCATGCGACACGTGCATTGGGGAGTAACCAGAGGAGGCAGACGGTAAACTATTGTGAGCGAGCTCTACCCATACTAATTGTGATGACCAGGAAGCGGGGTGCTGGGAGGCGAGGATACGTAACCCCTTTTCCAATTCCTGATTGACCCTCTCAGCCTGCCCATTCGCCTGAGGGTGATACCCGGAGGTGAGACTCGAGGTGACTCCCAGGAGTCGACAAAACTCACCCCAGAAGTGTGAAACGAACTGTGGTCCACGATCGGACATGATGTCCTGCGGGAAACCGTGTAATCTAAACACATGGTGCAACAGGGCCTCTGCGGTTTCCTTAGCTGATGGGAGTTTCGGTAGCGTAATGAAATGGGCCATCTTGGACAGACGGTCCACCATTGACAGAATAACAGTATGCCCCCTGGATGGCGGCAACCCGGTAACGAAATCCACCGAGATATGTGACCATGGTTGGGTGGGGACGGGTAATGGGTGGAGCTTGCCGGACGGTGAGCGTTTGGTTGACTTGTGCATAGCGCAGACAATGCACGCCCCCACATAAGCTGTGACGTCGGGAAGTAACCAAGGCCACCAAAATCTTCCCTGGACGATCGTGGCTGTCTTCCCAATTCCAGGATGACACGAAAAACGGCTGTTATGAGCCCACCTTATCACCTCCCCCCTAAGAGCATCTGGGACGTACAGTCTCCCCGGACGGCAGTCCCGCGGCACAGGGTCACCGCGCGTAGCAGACCGGACCTTGGTTTCTATGTCCCAGGTGAGAACTGACAGGAAGCAGGACACGGGCAAGACCGGACCTGGGTCCGCCGGTACAGCCACAGGTTCGCCCCGACGGGAGAGCGCGTCGGGTTTACCGTTCTTTGTACCCGGTCGATAGGATAACACAAAGTCGAAACAGCTAAAAAAGATGGACCATCTAGCCTGTCTGGCATTGAGTCATTTCGCAGAACGGAGATACTCTAGATTTTTATGGTCGGTCCATACCAAAAACGGTAATTGTGCCCCTTCCAACCAGTGTCGCCACTCTTCCAGGGCCACCTTAACCCCCAGCAGTTCGCGGTCTCCGATGTGGTAATTGCGTTCTGCCGGCGTCAGTTTTCGGGACAAAAACGCACAGGGATGTAATTTCTGGTCTGTGGGTTGGATCTGGGATAAGACGGCCCCGATCCCTACGTCGGAGGCGTCAACTTCGACAACAAACTGTAAAGCGGGGTTGGGGAGGAGCAACACTGGGGCCGTGGTAAACCGTCTTTTCAGGCTTCGAAAAGCTTCCTCGCAATCCAGCGTCCAGGAAAAGGGCCGGTGTACGGACGTGCTGTTATGCAGAGGCGCGGCCACCAAGCTGAAATTACGGATGAACTTTCGATAAAAGTTGGCAAAACCAAGAAACCGCTGGACTTCCTTGCGGTTCCTTGGTACAGGCCAATCACGCACTGCGGCTATCTTGGCTGGGTCCATCCGGATAGACCCAGGCGATATGATGAATCCCAGAAAGGTCACTGAGGACCTATGGAAGTCACACTTTTCTGCCTTTACGTACAACTGATTGCGTAAAAGGGTCTCAAGCACGGTACGCACATGACGGACATGCGTTTCCGCATCCGGGGAGAAGATCAGGATATCGTCAAGGTACACAAACACAAATTTACCCAGACATTCCCGTAGTACATCATTAATCAGGTTTTGAAACACTGCGGGTGCATTGGTTAAACCAAAAGGCATGACTAGATATTCATAATGACCAGTGGGGGTGTTAAAAGCGGTCTTCCATTTATCACCCTGTCTGGTTCGCACTAAATGATAGGCATTACGGAGATCGAGTTTGGTGAAGAGTTTGGCGCCCTCTAGCAGGTCGAACGCGGAGGCAATTAGGGGCAGAGGATAACGGTTCTTTACTGTGACGTCATTAAGCCCGCGATAGTCGATGCAGGGACGGAGTGATTTATCCTTCTTTTCAACAAAAAAGAACCCCGCCCCCGCAGGAGACGATGATGGGCGGATCAACCCGGCATCCAAAGAGTCCCGGATGTAGTCGTTCATAGCGACACGTTCAGGACCAGTCAGAGAAAACAGTTTTCCCCGCGGGGGGACTCGTGCCCGGCAATAACTCAATGGCACAGTCGTATGCACGATGCGGTGGCAGCGACTTTGCCTTGACCTTGCTGAATACGTCGGCAATATTGTGGTACTCCGCGGGCACACCCGCCAACTCAGGATTAGGGACCTTGCCGTCCCTGATGGTCATAGCAAAACAGCGCCCGGTACATGTGGAACCCCAGGAAGTGATCTGCCCGTCGGACCAGTTTACGTATGGACAATGTTTACGTAACCAGGGATGCCCCAAAATGGCGGAGTGCGTCATTTCATCGAAGACATGAAAACTGATTGTTTCGGAATGAGTACCGGCTATGATTAATTGAACGGTCTCCGCGCGGTGGGTGATGTGACCCAATACGTGACCGTCCACGGCATGTATACCCAATGGTCATGAAAGACGGTGAAGTTTGAGGTGCAAAGACCTAGCGAGGGAGGAGTGCATCAAATTAGCATCTGAACCGGAGTCCACAAAAATCGGAACAGAACATGACGTATGCTTGGATATTAACTTGGCAGTGACCATGTTACGGGGAGAGACGGAAAGAATGGAATGTTGACTCACCCGGCGTACCCGTTGTGACCGCACGGGGGCACCCCTGGCATGGCACTCCGTGACCACATGCCCCGCCTGACCACAATAGAAGCACAGGCCCTGATCTTTCCGCCGCTGCCGCTCCTCGATGGTCAATCGGGTTCGTCCCAGCTGCATCGGTTCATCAGCGGCAGCCGGGAGCGAGCTGGAGGAGGACGCCGAGGGCCCGACGTGGAGAGCGGACTCAGCGTGCTGGGACGAGGCTCGCACGTCCCGCCGGGGCCGATCTGCCAGCCGGCGATCGGTGCGGATGGCTAACGCGATTAGCTCGTCGAGTCGCTCCGGGAGGTCGATGGCGATCAGCTGGTCCTGGATCTGCGGAGACAGGCCTTGAAAGAACACGTCATGGAGTGCAGCCGGGTTCCATTCGCTCTTAGCCGCGAGGATGCGGAAGTCGATGGTGTAGTCGGCAACTCTTCTGTTACCCTGCAGGAGGCACATCAGGGACCGGGCTGCCTCACGGCCCGGTGACGTATGCTGGAACACCTGGCGGAGAGCGGTCTGGAACGCCTGGAGAGTACTACACGCCGGGGACTGTCTCCTCCACTCTGCCGAGGCCCACGCCGTGGCCCGGCCGGTGAGGTGAGTAATAATGAAGACGATCTTCGCCCGGTCGGACGGAAACATGGCTGACATCAACTCAAAGTGCAGGTCACATTGTGTTAGGAACGGTATGATGTCTCCGGATTCACCAGAGAAATGTTCAGGTCGAGATAGCTGATTGCAGACATCAGGAGCAGCAGTGGGTACCGGCGGGGCCGCACTCAGTCCCATCGGTGGCTGGTTTGTGGTTGCCGAGGCAGACGGTGTCTGTGGGGACAGAGAGGTTACGAGCTGGTTGATCTGAGAGCTGATAGAGGACATGAAGGCGTCCTGTCTTGTGGCCAGATCAGCTATATTGGTGCTTAAAGCAGTGATGCGGTCTTCTTGTTGGGCCAGCTGGCGGCTGTGAAAGCGAACGGCCTGCTGGAATGGATCCGAGTCCGCTGTCTCCATTGTTGGCCTGATCGTTCTATCACGGTTGTCAGACGAGGAAGGCAGGAGACAAATGCAGGACTCACTGGAACAGTTCTGGTTCAGAGAGGCTTTTACTGAGGTGCTTAGCAAGTTTCGGTACACAAGCAGACAGTCCAAGAAGAGCAACCAAAACCGAAACATCAGGCAGAGGCGTAGACAAAAATACAGGCAGGCAGTCAAAACACCAAGAGACAGCTTAACAAAACGTGGTACTGAGCTTGAAGCACTGGCACAGGGCACAACGATCAGGCAACACCCGGTGCAACTAGTGGCGTCTAAATACTCCCGGAACAAGTGTAGAAAGACCCAGAACAGGGCGTGACCCACTCACCGAGCACCGCCCCCACCAAGCACAGTGAAGGCAGACAAGAGACATACAGACCCAAAAAACACAAACACAAACCACCCAGCCACAAAAGGGAACAAACAAAAACCCCAACATTAACATGATACATGACAAGTAAAACTATTTTTTGAAAAGACAGGTAACAGTCAAAGGTGAAAGGATGACTCAGGAGTCTCTCTGTGGGACAAGCAGTGTTTGTAGGAAACTACAGGGGAGGAGGGAGATTAATTACGCAGGTTTTGTGTCCTGCTACATATTTGGTGTCTGTCAATGGAATGTGTATCAAAAGACGTGAATCAGTTACTGACAGAAAATAATTTAAATCCAGACATTGTGAATGATGATGATGTCATTTTGTTTTTGAGTTTCACAATGAACTGAATGATTCAGAAAAAGAGTCAAAGGACACAGCAGGTGAACAGATAAACTGTCACCAGAACAATGTTCCTCAGGTTTTGGTGGAAATGGACCAAGCTGTGGAAAATCCTGTGGGTGAACAAAATCTGGAGCGTCCAAGGAGAAATCTGTGTCCTCTACAACACCTGGACTTATAACAGGGATGTAAATAATAATAATAATGTGTGTTAAAGAAACTGCAATAAAATAGAAAAGAAACAAGTGCAGTTAAAGTCCACAGGGAAGGACTGTGGAATTCTGGAAGATTCTGATATTGCAGTAACCAGAGGTACCTGCAGAGGCACTAAGCACCACTATAAAAGGCTTTGACTACGAGCAACCTGATGCAGAAGTAGGGTGAGGTGAGCAGAGAGGAGATCTGGGGCCTCGTACAAAACGTGGTGTACCTCCACGCTAACGTTCAGATGTATCAAAAGTGAAATGACCGTGGAAATGTGCGTGTGGTGTGTCACGCAAAAATCCTGGCTGACGTTTCTATAGCTATTTGCCCTATTGAGGTTTCAAATCCTGCAAAACCTCAGAGTTCGCTGCTTTGTGAGATCTCAGTAACATTGAGAAATGGATTGAGACTGTCTGATAAAAGCTGCACTATAACCTCTGCACACGGACAACTGCATTAACATTGCAACATAAAACTCTTTGTATATTGTGCCTAAAACTCTGGTGAATATATAATCTGGATTTTTAGACGTGGTTAAGGTTTTTGTTTTATGTAAACATGCGAGAAGCTCAGGCTGTTTCTCCGTTATTTCCAGTGGGGAATTGCTGTGAGCCGCGATCACTTCCTGTTCATGTTGTTCTGGGCAGTGGCGGTTTTTGATACGGGCCATGCAGGCCATTGCCTTGGGCGGCATTTATGGAGGGGCGGCACCGTGGGGTTGAGCACTTGAAAAAAAAAATCATCTCCGCCACAAAATGGTTTTCTTGTCACTGTGTGTAGAATTGGCAAATTGGCGCCCCCTGTAGGCAGCTGCAGGCACCCCTGCTTGCTGAAGCAGTGAGATTGTGGAAGAAAGAGGAGGGACAGGTCACCTCTGGGAGGGACAAGTGAGGGGGGGTGGTGGTTCATGGGCTAAAATCAGGTACACCTTGACTTTTTTCAAGATGGCGCTGGTGCAAGTGTGCACATGGGAAACCCACTTTTGTCACTCTTGTGATTATTTTCATGCTGCTTTTGGCACGTTTTGAGGTAGCGCGGGGAAATCCCTTTGTTTCCAGCTCAGGACGTCCCATTGTTTATAGCTGGGATCAGCTGCTTGGACTAAGAGACTCAATGTACAGTGGGCCGGGTCCCCGCTATGGTGAGCACCTGGACATACCTGCAGACATACGGAAGAAACGGAGAGGCTGCAGAGGTGGACGGACAAAGCAGAGAAGGACTTATATTCTGTCTGTAGTCATGGGGAATTTAAGGTCTCTCC
The DNA here is from genome assembly GCF_902500255.1 of Thalassophryne amazonica. NCBI lineage: Eukaryota > Metazoa > Chordata > Actinopteri > Batrachoidiformes > Batrachoididae > Thalassophryne > Thalassophryne amazonica. The sequence goes on from NC_047118.1 coordinate 86,790,111, forward strand.
GCAACAAAACCGAGGAGCTGGCAGCGCTAACCCGTTTCCAGAGGCTGTATAAGGGCTGCAGTCTCATGTGCTTCATGGAGACGTGGTTGGATGTACCGGTCTCGGTCATTAACATGGACGGCTTCACACTCATCCACGAGGGCAGGATGCTGGTGGAGAGCGGAAAAAAGAGAGGAGGGGGCTCGCCATTTATGTGAATGGGAGATGGTGCAGCGCAGCTCATATTCACGTCAAAGACCAGATCTGCTCCTCGGACGTGGAGCTACTCACGGTGAGCATGAGGCCGTACTATCTCCCACGGGAGTTTGGAAGTGTGATTACGCTCTGCACGTATATTCCTCCCTCTGCAGATGCCACTGCTACTGCCTGTGAGCGGATTCACAGCACATTCACGCGAATGTAGACGCAACACCGCCACGCCCACCACCTCATTACCAGAGACTTTAACCACGCCTCCCTCTCAGCCACCCTCCCCATGTTCACCCAGTATGTCACGTGTAAAACCAGGGACAACAGAAAACTGGGCCTCTTTTACACCAATGTGGAGGGTGCTTACACCTCCGTCCCCCTCCCCCCCACTGGGACGCTCGGATCACAATCTCATCTACCTGCTCCCCCAATACACACCCAGGGTGAGAAGAGAACCAATACACAAAAGGTCAGTGAAACTCTGGACTGAAGAGGCCACTGAGAGGCTGAGGCTGTTTCAGAATGACAGACTGGAGCATGTTTCAAAACTCTTATGGTGAAGACATCAACGGCCTGACCCAGTGTGTCACTGACTACTTCTGTGAACTTCTGTGTGGAGAGCACTGTGCCCACCCGGAGGGTATGGTGCTTTCCCAACAACCTCCTCTGGGTGACCCCCGAGCTGAAGGTCCTGATGAACCAGAAGAAGAGGGCTTTCAACTCAGGAGACAGAGAGGAGCAGCATAGAGTCCAACAGGAACTCCAGTGGAAGATCCAGGCAGCCAAGAAGGAGTATGGAAGGAAGATGGAGGAACAGCTGGCCTGGAACAATGTCAGAGATGTGTGGAGATGCCTCAAGACCGCCTCCGGATTTGGAAAGGGTGCCAGCAGGACTGCAGATGGAGATTCTCGGTTCGCAGAGGAGCCAAACAGCTACTTTAACCGTTTTGGCTTATCCACGCCTGCCCCCTGCCTGCTCCCAGCCCTCCAGTCCCTCTGACCCCCACCTTCTACCCCCCAGTCACCTCCACTTCGGTCAAACCACATCTAAGTTGGGTTTTTACACAAGAAAAAAATAAAATGCCGTAAACTGCACATTTGTGTCTTTTTTCATGAACATATCTTATTAAATATAACATACTTTCGTCAGGCTCAGCCACATGGGGTGTGCAGCCAATACATTCTGAGTGCTGGTCCCAAGCCCGGATAAATGAGAAGGGTTGCGTCAGGAAGGGCATCCGGCGTAAAACAAGCCAACCAACTATGCAGACTAAGAATCGAATTTCCATACTGGATCGGTCGCGGCCTGGGTTAATAACGTCCGCCACTGGTGCTGTTGCCCAACAGGGTGCTGGTGGAAATTGGGCTACTGCTGAGCGAAGACGATGAAGAAAGAGGAGGAGAACGTTTCCACAAACAGCGGGAGAAGAAGAAAACTAGAAGGTGGGGACTTTGAATGTTGGTAATATTACTGGTAAAAGGAGAGAGCTGGCTGATATGATGGAGAGGAGAAAGGCAGACATATTGTGTGTGCAAGAGACCAAGTGGAAGGGAAGTAAGAGCAGGAGCATCGGCGGTAGGTACAAGTTGTTGTACCATGGTGAGGACAGGAAGAGAAATGATGTTGGGGTCATTTTAAAGGAAGAGTATGTTAAAAGTGTGTTGGAGGTTAAACAAGTGTCTGACAGGGTGATGAGCGTGAAGTTGGAAATTGAAGGGGTGATGATGAATATCATCAGTGCATATGCCCCACAGGTGGGTTGTGAGATGAAGGAGAAAGAAGATTTCTGGAGTGTGTTAGATGAGGTGGTGGAGAGTGTGCCCAAGCATGAAAGAGTGGTGATAGTAGCGGACTTCAATGGGCATGTTGGTGAAGGGAACAGAGGTGATGAGGAAGTAATGGGTAGATATGGTATCAAGGATAGGAATGGGGAAGGACAGATGGTAGTTGATTTTGCAAAAAGGATGGAAATGGCTGTGGTGAATACCTACTTTAAGAAAAGGGAGGAGCACAGGGTAACATATAAGAGTGGAGGAAGATGCACACAGGTGGACTACATTCTTTATAGGAGATGCAAGCTAAAATAAATCAGAGACTGTAAGGTGGTGGCAGGAGAGAGTGTTGTTAGACAGCATAGGATGGTTGTTTGTAGGATGACTTTAGAGGTAAAGAAGAAGAAGAGAGTGAGAGCTCAAGAAAGGATCAGATGGTGGAAGCTGAAGGAGGAAGACTTGGAGGGGAAGCAATTTTGGACAACTGGAAAAGTACTGCAGATGTGGTGAGGGAGACAGCTAGGACAGTACTGGGTATGACATCTGGACAGTGGAAGGAAGACAAGGAGACTTGGTGGTGGACTGAAGAGGTCCAGGAAAGCATAAGGAGAAAGAGGTTGGCAAAAAAGTTTTGGGATAGTCGGAGAGATGAAGAAAGTAGACACGAGTACAAGGAGATGCAGCGTAAGGCGAAAAGAGAAGTGGCAAAAGCGAAGGAAAAGGCATATTGCAAGCTGTACAAGAAGTTGAATAGTAAGGAAGGAGAAAAGGACTTGTACCGATTGGCCAGACAAAGGGACAGAGCTGGAAAGGATGTGCAGCAGGTTAGAATGGTAAAAGATGCACATGGTAATGTGCTGACAAGTGAGGAGTGTGTGCTGAGAAGGTGGAGGGAATATTTTGAAGAGCTGATGAATACAGAAAATGAGCGAAAGAAAAGGCTGGATGATGTGGTGAGAGCAAATCAGGAAGTACAAGAGATTAGTAAAGAAGAAGTGAGGGCTGCTATGAAAAGGATGAAGAGTGGAAAGGCAGTTGGTCCAGATGACATTCCAGTGGAGGCATGGAAATGTCTAGGAGAGACGGCAGTAGAGTTTCTAACCAGATTGTTTAATAAAATCTTAGAAAGTGAGAGGATGCCTGACGAGTGGAGACGAAGTGTGCTGGTTCCTATTTTCAAAAACAAGGGTGATGTACAGAGCTGCAGTAACTACAGAGGCATAAAGTTGATCAGCCACAGCATGAAGTTATGGGAAAGAGTAGTAGAAGCTAGGCTTAGAAAACAGGTGAAGATCTGTGAGCAGCAATATGGTTTCATGCCGAGAAAGAGCACTACAGATGCAATGTTTGCTCTGAGAATACTGTTGGAGAAGTACAGAGAAGGACAGAAAGAGTTACATTGTGTGTTTGTGGACTTAGAAAAAGCTTATGATAGGGTGCCAAGAGAAGAGCTGTGGTATTGTATGAGGAAGTCTGGAATGGCAGAGAAGTATGTTAGGGTAGTGTAGGACATGTACAAGAATAGTGTGACAGCGGTGAGATGCACAGTCGGAATGACAGACTCATTGAAGGTGGAGGTGGGATTACACCAAGGGTCAGCTCTGAGTCTTTTTATGTTTGCAGTGGTGATGGACAGGTTGAAGGATTAGATCAGACAGGAGTCCCCATGGACTATGATGTTTGCAGATGACATTGTGATCTGTAGAGAGAGTAGAGAGCAAATTGAGTCTAGTCTGGAGAGGTGGAGATATGCTTTGGAGAGAAGGGGAATGAAAGTCAGTAGAAGCAACACTGAGTACATGTGTGTGAATGGGAGGGAGCCCAGTGGAATAGTGCAGTTACAAGGAGTAGAAGTGGCAAAAGTAGATGAGTTTAAATATTTGGGGTAAACTGTTAAAAGTAATGGAGAGTGTGGTCGAGAGGTGAAGAAGAGAGTGCAGGCAGGGTGGAGTGGATGGAGAAAGGTGGCAGGAGTGATTTGTGACTGAAGAATATCAGCAAGAGTGAAGGGGAAAGTTTACAAGACAGTAGTGAGAACAGCTATGTTGTACGGCTTAGAGACGGTGGCACTAACAAAAAGACAGGAGGCAGAGCTGAAGATGTTAAGATTCTCTTTGGGAGTGACAAGAATGGACAAGATTAGCAATGAACATATCAGAGGGACAGCTCAGGTGGGATGGTTTGGAGACAAAGTCAGAGAGGCGAGATTGAGATGGTTTGGACATGTGCAGAGGAGGGACCCAGGGTATATAGGGAGAAGGATGCTGAGGATGGAGCCACCAGGCAGGAGGAGAAGAGGGAGACCAAAGAGGAGGTTTATGAATGTGCTGAGGGAGGACATGCAGGTGGTTGGTGTGACAGAGGAAGATACAGAGGACAGGGTGAGATGGAAACGATTGATCTGCTGTGGCGACCCCTAACGGGAACAGCCAAAAGACAAAGAAGAAGAAGACACTTTCGCCAGGCCTTTAGAATACTTTTGTGGACTCTTGCTGTAATATGTTGTCAGTGGTTGAGATAGTTGCTGTAGGCATCTACACCTGATGGAAATCTCTTTGTAGTGTGTCGGTGATGTATGTATGTGCAAAATAAAACAAAACACTACTCCAGGTACGTTTTTGACGAGAATATAACATAACTTTGTTACAAGGTCAAACGTTGATGTTGTGTGATAAAGGCCTTTTAATAACTCACTTAAAGAAATAATGGCGAAACTCACATGTAAGTAAAAAAACAAAACAAAAAAGATTAATCGAAAAAATAAACAACCGATGAACTGATTAGTAAAATAATGGTTAGTTGCAGCCCTAGTGTTTAGGCTGAAATAAAATATGTCTTTCCTAAAAAATCAAAGTCCGGATTTCAAAAAAGAGAAAAAAAGGACAGGGAAAGAAAACTAAATGAGGGAAAGCAGCTGCTAACCAAATTCTTTGAAAAGAGAGCGGCGCTTGAAAGCTAGGTATATTGAGTTGGGGGGTGTGGGGGACCAAATTGCACCATTTTCTAGAAAAACTGGTGCAATTTGGTGCATTCCCGTCTGTTAAAATGCACAGGAATGCACCAAATTGCACCATTATTCTAGAAAATGGTGCAATTTGGTCCCCCAGACCTCCCAACTCAATATTGCTCCCCCAGCTTTATCTAAGGTATACATGATTTAGACCTGGTATGACTACGCATTCGAAATTTGGTGTTTGCGTTAATAAAAAAGAACATAACAGTGGGGGGTCTTCAATATGGCTAGTACCTAGGGCCCAGAATTTGGTGCTACGCCCCTGGATGTTGGGACTAAATAATTTTGTATAATCTTGTACCAATCCAAATTAAATCCATCTGCCCCAGGGGCTTTTCCATTTTTTAAACTTCTAATCCTTGTTTTGGACATTTGTAATTTTAGGTAGATTTAATGTGGAAAAAAAAGAGTAAATTTCAGTCGGACTTCTTGAGGTTGACAATATAATTTCAGATAGTATTCAAAACAATATTTTATTTTTTCTAAGTCAGTCTTGATTTTATTTGTTACAGGATGTTTAATTTTATGAATTGCTCTCTCTGCCTGTTGTTTCCTTAACTGAGTAAACAAAAATTTATGAGCGTTTTTACCAGTATTGTAAATTGCTGTTTGTATAAAGGAGTTTTTTGAAATATCCTGCATGCACATTTCATTTACCTCCTTCTCCATGTCAAGTATCCTTAATCTAACTGAATCCTGTAGACAAGTAGAATTGTTCTTTCTGTAATTCCTTATTAAGTTTATTTTCAAGATATAATAATATGTTTTTATGCTTGTTTAAGGTCAAAGAAATCGCAATTATTTCCCCCGGAGCACAGCTTTTAAAGTGTCCAATAAGTTAACAGGCAAAACCTCGTCATTATCATTGTGGTCCAGATAGGATTCAGTTTTGAATTTCAATTTGTCCTTGATTTCTTTATCATTTAAAATGTTTGCATTTATCTGCCAGAGAGTAGATTTGGTTTTACAATTAGGGTGAAGTAACAGATTTACAGGATTCTAATCTGAGAGTGAGCAGGTACCAAAGTTGCAACTTACCAGTGGAAATACAGTAGTGTTCAGAATAATAGTAGTGTTATGTGACTAAAAAGATTAATCCAGATTTTGAGTATATTTCTTATTGTTACATGGGAAACAAGTTACCAGCAGATTCAGTAGATTCTCACAAATCCAACAAGACCAAGTATTCATTCACACTCTTAAGGCTATGAAATTGGGCTATTAGTAAAAAAAAAGTAGAAAAGGGGGTGTTCACAATAATAGTAGTGTGGCATTCAGTCAGTGAGTTTGTCAGTTTTGTGGAACAAACAGGTGTGAATCAGGTGTCCCCTATTTAAGGATGAAGCCAGCACCTGTAGAACATGCTTTTCTCTTTGAAAGCCTGAGGAAAATGGGACGTTCAAGACATTGTTCAGAAGAACAACGTAGTTTGATTAAAAAGTTGATTGGAGAGGGGAAAACTTATACGCAGGTGCAAAAAATTATAGGCTGTTCATCTACAATGATCTCCAATGCTTTAAAATGGACAAAAAATACCAAAGACGCGTGAAAGAAAATGGAAAACAACCTTCAAAATGGATAGAAGAATAACCAGAATGGCAAAGGCTCACCCATTGATCAGCTCCAGGATGATCTAAGACAGTCTGGAGTTACATGTAAGTGCTGTGACAGTTAGAAGACACCTGTGTGAAGCTAATTTATTTGCAAGAATCCCCCACAAAGTCCCTCTTAAATAAAAGACATGTGCAGAAGAGGTTTCAATTTGCCATCAGAACACATCAACTGGCCTAAAGAGAAATGGAGGAATATTTTGTGGACTGATGAGAGTAAAATTGTTCTTTTTGGGTCCAAGGGCCGCAGACAGTTTGTGAGACGACCCCCAAACTCTGAATTCAAGCCACAGTTCACAGTGAAGACAGTGAAGCATGGTGGTGCAAGCATCATGATATGGGCATGTTTCTCCTACTATGGTGTTGGGCCTATATATCGCATACCAGGTATCATGGATCAGTTGTTCAGGTCATGTTGCCTTATGCTGAAGAGGACATGCCCTTGAAATGGGTGTTTCAACAAGACAATGACCCCAAGCACACTAGTAAACCAGCAAAATCTTGGTTCCAAACCAACAAAATTAATGCCTCGCAGATGTGAAGAAATCATGAAAAACTGTGGTTATACAACTAAATACTAGTTTAGTCATTCACAGGATTGCTACAAAAGCAGTTTGAACATAATAGTTTTGAGTTTGTAGCATCAACAGCAGATGCTACTATTATTGTGAACACCCCCTTTTCTACTTGTTTTTACTAATAGCCCAATTTCATAGCCTTAAGAGTGTGCATATCATGAATGCTTGGTCTTGTTGGATTTGTGAGAATCTATTGAATCTACTGGTACCTTGTTTCCCATGTAATAATAAGAAATATACTCAAAACCTGGATTCATCTTTTTAGTCACATAGCACTACTATTATTCTGAACACTACTGTATGTCACTCTTAAACATCAAGAGTAAACAGTATTCACAGTCTGTCGGGGATTTTTAATTTTCCCATCCATGTATCTACAATTCCTATTTCTCTCATGTAATGATTGATTTTTTTTTTTTTTTTTTGGTGTCAGGTATACCATTAGAACTATCAATTTTTGGATTTAGGCAAATAATCAAAATCGCCCCCACATATTAAAATACCTTGGCTCTTTGCTGTCGTGATTTCAAGTATATGTTTGTCGGATATGACCAGTCAGTGCCTGGTGGGGTGTTAACATTAAAGCGACTCACTAAAGTCCCATCAATTTTACCTGTTATCATAATGTATTGCCTCTTTATCTTTGAATTCACATATGTATTCAAAGTTTACCGCACTGTACAACAAAATTACCACTCCTCTACGTCTTCCTGAGCTATGTGAGGAGAAGTAGACTTTTGTGTGACCCATTCTCTTTAATTTGGTGTGCTCATGATCGCTAAGGTGGGCTTCTACCTGGACCTTGTCTCTTTTCAACTGTGACCACATTTTTGCTCTTTTGATGGGATTGAGCATGCCATCTATGTTAAGAGATACAAGTTTTAAAGGTCTAATAAACATCTTATTAAACTGGGGGTTAAGAGCACAAAAAACATGATACTCTTCGATTTTCTGCACAGAACAGCAGAGTAAAACAACCAACAAAACACACACACAAATAATAACTCAAGTAACAACGAGAACTACAATAATAAATAGTGACTTCATATGTAGGGGTGTCTTCATTAGACCCTGATATGCCCCAGAGGGGGGCACTAAGGACTGAAAGCACAGTATTGTAGGAGCTTTTATCTGAACCCGTATATTTATAATTGGCAATCCACTCAACCCGCTATTAAAACTATTACTAGACACTCACACTAGATCCACTTTCAATCTGCTGTTGTCCTGGAGTGGTTCTCTGGAATGTAACTCGTGTCTCGTGTGGGGTCTCAAACAGCCATGGTCCTACGTCAGTCCACTCGGGTCCAGGACAGTCGTTTTAGCCTCTTTTTCAGTGACGTTGGTGCTGGTGCCAGCATCGTCTTGAACATGTAGCCTCTCTTAAGAAGGTCTCCGGCTGCCTCTGTGGTTGAAACATATATTTTGGTGCCATCACTGTGCATCACGTGTAGCCTTGCAGGGAATAAAGTTTGGAACTTAACCTGATTTTCTTTCAAAACCCTATAAATCACATATTCTCTCTGTTTAATGATGGTGGATAGTGGATGGTCATGATCAAGGTTTATGAGGCTGTCTACCCAGCTGAATCCTTTTGCTTGCCAGGCTTTGTGTAGCAGCATCTCTTTCGTTTTAAAACTCAAAAACTTGATGGCGAGATGGTGCGCTAGCTGGTGGTTGAGGGCCTAGTGAGCAGTGTGCCCTTTCGATTTCTTGCATATCTTCAGACAGTTGGAGGCCTTCACGAAGAAGTTTATCAACAAAAGACAACAAATTAACGTCCTTTTCTGCCTCTTCTGGTACTCCATAAAGTCTAAGGTTGTCTCATCCGATGTGACAATTTCCACAAACATCACATTTAACCTCACATATAGCTGTAGCATCTCTGAGGCCACATCTTCCGTAACTTGAATTCCCTCTTCGGCCATTTCAATTCAGTTTTCGGCTTCATCCAGTCTTTTCGCGGCACTCTATATGCCACCTCTCAGCTTTTCAAACTGCTGTCTGTTCTCCTGGCGAAATTGCTTCAATTCATGCAGAATCTCCGCTGCCATCTTTTGCTAAATGCTAAATTAAGCCGATGGAGCCTACATTGTTTCAGCCTCTCATACACACACTCTCACTAGGTTTTTTACCACTTCATGTGTATTCCGCATGACAGGGTCCTATCTCTGCATGTCTATACATCATTCACAGCACACACTTGGGATAATTTATTTTCTTTGTTCATGTTAAGTGACGCGACGGCGTGGGGAATTCCAGCTCCAGGGCCTACTTGCATGGATTTGCATATTTAAATAGGGACGTGGAAAGGGAGGAGCTTGGTGCGTGTGCACTCAATCCCACATTGATTGGGATGTACAGTAGTGTTCAGAATAATAGTAGTGCTATGTGACTATAAAGATTAATCCAGGTTTTGAGTATATTTCTTATTGTTTCATGGGAAACAAGGTAACAGTAGATTCAGTAGATTCTCACAAATCCAACAAGACCATCATGAAAAACTGTGGTTATGCAACTAAATACTAGTTTAATGATTCACAGGATTGCTAAAAAAGCAGTTTGAACATATTAGTTTTGAGTTTGTAGCGTCAACAGCAGATGCTACTATTATTGTGAACACCCCCTTTTCTACTTTTTTTTTACTAATAGCCAAATTTCATAGCCTTAAGAGTGTGCATATCATGAATGCTTGGTCTGAACATTAAATATCTTGTCTTTGTGGTGTATTCAATTGAATATAGGTTGAAGAGGATTTACAAATCATTGTATTCTGTTTTTATTTACATTTTACACAAGTCCCAACTTCATTGGAATTGGGGTTGTAATATACTGCCCCTTACAAAGAACAAAACTGTTATATTCCTTCAGTTTGAATGTATTGAAAGTCACGCTGAAAACCAGGCTGGGGTCCCCAGAGACACAATCCACACATGGACTCCATCTTCTGAAAGATCTCGAACATGGCCAACAAAATGCTTTTGTACAAAACAATGTAGGTAGTACAGTGGGTGGGTTTTAGTCTCACAAACCTAACCTTACTGCCTCCCCACAGACAGGGGGAGACCTCCCTTTATCTGAAACCTGTGCATGCGTAATGGAAGTGAGACCTAACTTTTATGTTGAGACCTTGAACCAGTTAGAGCCAGGTTTCAGACACTTATAAATATATAACAAAAGCAAATACTTGATAACTAACATAAAATAAGGAATTAGCACAGATATTATCTAACATAAGCAAGAGTGAATCAATTACACTGATTTTCACAATAAAACTCTGTTGTGACACTGGCTTTTGCATCAAAATGCTTTTAATTATGAAATGCCCTGAGCAACATGAGTTATCTGAGATTTAACTCTGTTACACGTAGGGTCAGGGACAGAGACTTATTTCTGCAGATGCCGAATGTGGGACATGTTTACCTGACTGCTGGGTTCAAGTGTCACACCCACAGTTTTTTTTTTATATATATATATATATATATATATATATATATATATATATATATATATATACTTTATTCACGACAAAAGAAAATGTTTCAGCTCATCCTGGCATCAAAGTCATCACCATGAAGTTGCTGACATTCGCTATGACACGAGAGGGAGGCTGGGTCAACGTAATGTGTATTGAGCAGATGGGCAGCAGACACGCATCAGACGGGCGAGTCCGACTCCGGCTGCTACAACATCCATTTCTTTCTGAAAGAATTGCATTTTTTCCCTGCTAGTTGAACTAATTTTCATAAAAGCTGCAGAATTTTTTTCTTCAGGTACCTCCACTGACTTGGTGGCAGTTGTCCAGTCCAAATGTTGTGGCATTGCTCAATATCCCGGTGAGATGAACTGATGTCTCGATGTCTATTTGTGCACAGAACAAATGATGCTCGGCACAGTTTTCACACAAATTCATTTTATTCACAAACTCATATTCACACAATCAAAAATAAATATGTAACAGGACAAAAGGTGAGCAACTTTATTTGCTCCAGTTTTTATTTCCAGTCACCCTCGAGAACATCACCTCACACCCACCACACACTTTATATCTATACTTGTAATTTCATTGATAAAATATTTTCATTCTACAGAGCTGCTTTGATTTCTGAACACTCTTAAATCCAAAAGTGCACCTGCAGCTACACTTTTGGATGAAGCCCCGCTGACGCGTCAAGGCTTCACCATCAATTGCTTCACCAGGAGGTTCATTCCTCAAAGTCTCATTCAAGAGCTCAGGGACTACAGACATCTGGTGGTTAGTAGATTTAGAGTGCAGTAAATTTGAGTGGACATGCTGCCGTCAGCAGTGTGAGAATCAATACAAACAGACTGAAAGTAGATTAAATATTTGAATAAAATATGTTTCTGAGGGAGTGGTAAGTGACAGTGTTGGTGTCAGGTGAGCGGGAGGGGACTGATTAGATTTTAAGTTGTTTTTTACAGTGTTGGTACCAGTGGTGGGCACAGTTCCGCTAATCTGCTAACCAATAATTAGCGAAGCTAACGTTTTGTTAGCTGATTAGCTTTTCAGATAACTTTGAAAACCATCAGTGGACCAATTAACTTCCGCTAAATTTAGTTCTGATAACTTTTAATAAATTAATTTAAATTAATTTAATATATTTTGCGGGCATAGTGAACAAAGCTTAAAGGGCCTTTCACACCGGATGGTTTGGAAGCATCAGAGGAATCACAAATCCATCTAAAAAGCATTTTCAATGAGACATGTTGCTTTTTAGAGGCATCAGAAGCATCGCATCAAAAGCCGAGCTCAACTGACACGTCTGATGGGAGCGCGCATTGCCGCTTATTAGGGTTGCCAACTCTCTGAAAAATAAATAAGGGACACCTCACTGGCAGGGCTGACCGGCCCATGGAAATATAGACTGGAATGGACATGCGCGCATCTATCTATTAGCGTCACTCAGGACAGGAAGGCGCCATTACTAAGGGTAGAAATGTGCAGCTCATCAATAATAAACTGACTGCTTTTTTTGCACTAGCGTCACCATTTCTTAATGGATTTTAATAAATGTAGGCTTGTTTCAAAGCCCTTTGAAAGCTCTTTCCAATGCACCTATGCATGTGTGGGTGAAAAAAAAAATGTTTATGTAAAATGCAGAAATCTGGGGAAATTACAACAAACTGTGCTGCTTTTCTCACTTTGTCGCTATTTGTTAACAGATTTTAATAAAAGTAGGCTTGTTTTAAAGCCCTTTAATTGCTCTTTCTAATGAACCCATACATGTCTAGGTAGAAAAAAATGTTTTATGTAAAGTGTGGAAATTTGTGGAAAATATTCCATTCTGTTCATTTACTGTGATTTTTTTTTTCCTGTCATCATAATTCTCGATGGATTTTTATAAATGACGCTTGTAAGTTGTATTCATGCTAATTAAAAGGTCTAACGAACCCATACATGTCTGGATAAAAAAATCCTTATGTATTAAAATATAAATCTGAAGTATGCCTTGACATTGTGCTCATTTACCTTGCTGCTTTTTCCACTGTAATATTACTGCTAGACTTTTAATGACAACAACATATATATGATTTTTACTAACATTTTATTATAAGTAGATATAAAGCCATTCAGAATTTATGACTTTTGACCCTCAGTCAGGGTAAAAAGTACCTCCTCCATCCCCTCCAACCACACTGTTCAAATTTAAATGCCTCCTGTGACCAACATGTACATACCATATTAAACAACAGCGGCAAGTATATATACATAAATATATTTAAACATTTTTGTTTCCGCATGTGAACGCAGCTTAATGAAAAGAACCTATGGCGTTGAGTTATAGTCTCAGTATATTGACATTAAATTGCAGCATAACGACTTTAAAATAGACATTTGTTTTACATAATTACATTAAGGCTCTTGTACAGTTCATTTTAGTATTGGAGAATTTATTTTTGTGGTTCGTGCAGTTGATGGTGAAGCACTGGCTGCCTTTTTTCTCCTCATATCGCTTCTGTTTTACAGGATCAAGGTCTCTCTCCACCCTCAGTAATGGCCGCCGTGGGGCACGCCGCTAGTCACGTGACGTCCATTCCAGTCTCTATTTCCATGGACCGGCCAACTGACCTTTGCCTTCACCCTTCCCAGCGTGTGTGAAACGATTTTTAACCATTTGACTATTGACTTGACCCTGAATTTAAGTAGATGCACACATGCATTTGTTATGATATGAACATGCGGAAAACAAATTATTATTTAGCAATTTATTTTTAGTGCAAAATAAATTTGCACTCACAATTTCAATATGACCATCCTGTCCTGCTTCAAAGTATAAAAAAAAAATTCTTTAAAAATAAATCTCTGTCGTGTTATTGCTTAACTTAAAAGTGTATAAATTAACAAAAAAAAAAAATCATCCAAAACAATGTAACAGTGAAAGTCTGAAAAAGTAAACAATACTTACAATACTTATAAATGTTGTTGCGCACCTTTTCCACCCAGCCATTTTCCTTTTCCTATTTACCCATGTATTTTTGCTTTCTTTTTTGTTTTGTTTTTTTCGAGGAGGAGTAACAACGTTACAGACATTGCTGTTCGTAGGCATATCTGCAGTGCCAGTATCAGCCATGCTGCTAAGGTCGTCCGACGACCGTCGTCGGCTCATGATTCTCGTCCGGGATCTTCTGGCGAGCAGATGTCCCTCAACCAATGAGATAAGAGTGATTCTGTATGTCAACTCGTGTCTGTCAGCTCATTGGTGAAGAGCAGGAGAGAGGCTGGGATCAAATTTACCGTAGGTTTCCATATAAAGCGCAAGTCAATTCCATTGACATTTTACAGACTTTTTTGATTCTCACAGAAATACGGGACAAACTGCGTCCCGTTTCAGGTCAATACGGAACGCACACTTTTATTTCCAAATAAGGGACGATTCCGTTTTTCAAGGGACCGTTGACAACCCTACCGCTTATCGACAGGCTGACGTGGTCAAAGTTCAACCCAATCCAATTTTCGCCCCTCTAAACTGTGACGTAGCTTTGCACTGTTCAATAGGAATGACGCGTTGGGCCAAAATGATCTCTACAAAACAGATCAGTTGTAGAAACCATTCATCTGTAAAAAACAGATCAGTGTAGAAACCACTGATCTGTAAAAAAAACAGATCAGTGTAGAAACCACTGATCTCTACAAAACAGATCAGTGTAGAAACTACAGATCTACAAAAAAAAAAAACAACAAAAAAAACAAATCAGTGATAGAAACCACTGATATGTTTTTACAGATCAGTGGTTTCTACACTGATCTGTTTTTTACAGATCAGTGGTTTCTACACTGATCTATACAAAACAGATCAGTGTAGAAACCACTCATCTGTTTTTTACAGATCAGTGGTTTCTACACTGATGTGTTTTTTACAGATCAGTGGTTTCCGCACTGATCTGTTTTGTATAGTTCAGTGGTTTCCGCACAGATCTGTTTTTTACAGATCAGTGGTTTCTGCACTGATCAGTTTTTTACAGATCAGTGGTTTCTACACTGATCTGTTTTTTACAGATGAATGGTTTCTACACTGATCTGTTTAGTGTAGAAACCACTGATCTGTTTTGTACAGATCAGTGGTTTCCGCACTGATCTGTTTTGTATAGATCAGTGGTTTCTACACTGATCTTTTTTGTATAGATCAGTGGTTTCAGCACCGATCTGTTTTTTACAGTTCAGTGGTTTCCGCACCGATCTGTTTTTTACAGTTCAGTGGTTTCCGCACAGATCTGTTTTTTACAGATCAGTGGTTTCTGCACCGATCTGTTTTTTACAGATCAGTGGTTTCTGCACTGATCTGTTTTGTATAGATCAGTGGTTTCTGCACTGATCTGTTTTTTTTTTTTACAGATCAGTGGTTTCTACACTGATCTGTTTAGTGTAGAAACCACTGATCTGTTTTGTATAGATCAGTGGTTTCTACACTGATCTGTTTTTTACAGATCAGTGGTTTCTACACTGATCTGTTTTGTATAGATCAGTGTAGAAACCACTGATCTGTTTTGTACAGATCAGTGGTTTCCGCACTGATCTGTTTTGTATAGATCAGTGGTTTCTACACTGATCTTTTTTGTATAGATCAGTGGTTTCCGCACCGATCTGTTTTTTACAGTTCAGTGGTTTCCGCACCGATCTGTTTTTTACAGTTCAGTGGTTTCCGCACCGATCTGTTTTTTACAGATCAGTGGTTTCTGCACTGATGTGTTTTTTACAGATCAGTGGTTTCTGCACTGATGTGTTTTGTATAGATCAGTGGTTTCTGCACTGATCTGTTTTTTTTTTTACAGATCAGTGGTTTCTACACTGATCTGTTTAGTGTAGAAACCACTGATCCGTTTTGTATAGATCAGTGGTTTCTACACTGATCTGTTTTTTACAGATCAGTGGTTTCTACACTGATCTGTTTTTTTTTACAGATCAGTGGTTTCTACACTGATCTGTTTTGTATAGATCAGTGGTTTCTACACTGATCTGTTTTGTATAGATCAGTGTAGAAACCACTGATCTGTTTTGTACAGATCAGTGGTTTCTACACTGATCTTTCTGCATTGATCTGTTTTTTACAGATCAGTGGTTTCTACACTGATCTGTTTTTTTTTTTTTACAGATGAATGGTTTCTACACTGATCTGTTTTTTTTTTTTACAGATGAATGGTTTCTACACTGATCTGTTTAGTGTAGAAACCACTGATCTGTTTTGTACAGATCAGTGGTTTCCGCACTGATCTGTTTTGTATAGATCAGTGGTTTCTGCACTGATCTGTTTTGTATAGATCAGTGGTTTCTACACTGATCTGTTTTGTACAGATCAGTGGTTTCCGCACTGATCTGTTTTTTTTTTTTTACAGATGAGTGGTTTCTACACTGATCTGTTTAGTGTAGAAACCACTGATTTGTTTTGTACAGATCAGTGGTTTCCGCACTGATCTGTTTTGTATAGATCAGTGGTTTCCACACTGATCTGTTTTGTACAGATCAGTGGTTTCCGCACTGATCTGTTTTGTATAGATCAGTGGTTTCCGCACCGATCTGTTTTTTACAGTTCAGTGGTTTCCGCACCGATCTGTTTTTTACAGTTCAGTGGTTTCCGCACCGATCTGTTTTTTACAGATCAGTGGTTTCTGCACCGATCTGTTTTTTACAGATCAGTGGTTTCTGCACTGATCTGTTTTTTTTTTACAGATCAGTGGTTTCTACACTGATCTGTTTAGTGTAGAAACCACTGATTTGTTTTGTACAGATCAGTGGTTTCCGCACTGATCTGTTTTGTATAGATCAGTGGTTTCCACACTGATCTGTTTTGTACAGATCAGTGGTTTCCGCACTGATCTGTTTTGTATAGATCAGTGGTTTCCGCACCGATCTGTTTTTTACAGTTCAGTGGTTTCCGCACCGATCTGTTTTTTACAGTTCAGTGGTTTCCGCACCGATCTGTTTTTTACAGTTCAGTGGTTTCCGCACCGATCTGTTTTTTACAGATCAGTGGTTTCCGCACCAATCTGTTTTTTACAGTTCAGTGGTTTCCGCACCAATCTGTTTTTTACAGTTCAGTGGTTTCCGCACCAATCTGTTTTTTACAGATCAGTGGTTTCTGCACTGATCTGTTTTTTACAGATCAGTGGTTTCTGCACTGATCTGTTTTGTATAGATCAGTGGTTTCTGCACTGATCTGTTTTGTATAGATCAGTGGTTTCTGCACTGATCTGGTTTTTTTTTTACAGATCAGTGGTTTCTACACTGATCTGTTTTTTTTTTACAGATCAGTGGTTTCTACACTGATCTGTTTTGTATAGATCAGTGGTTTCTACACTGATCTGTTTTGTATAGATCAGTGTAGAAACCACTGATCTGTTTTGTACAGATCAGTGGTTTCTACACTGATCTTTCTGCATTGATCTGTTTTTTACAGATCAGTGGTTTCTACACTGATCTGTTTTTTTTTTTTTACAGATGAATGGTTTCTACACTGATCTGTTTTTTTTTTTTACAGATGAATGGTTTCTACACTGATCTGTTTAGTGTAGAAACCACTGATCTGTTTTGTACAGATCAGTGGTTTCCGCACTGATCTGTTTTGTATAGATCAGTGGTTTCTGCACTGATCTGTTTTGTATAGATCAGTGGTTTCTACACTGATCTGTTTTGTACAGATCAGTGGTTTCCGCACTGATCTGTTTTTTTTTTTTTACAGATGAGTGGTTTCTACACTGATCTGTTTAGTGTAGAAACCACTGATTTGTTTTGTACAGATCAGTGGTTTCCGCACTGATCTGTTTTGTATAGATCAGTGGTTTCCGCACCGATCTGTTTTTTACAGTTCGGTGGTTTCCGCACCGATCTGTTTTTTACAGTTCGGTGGTTTCCGCACCGATCTGTTTTTTACAGATCAGTGGTTTCTGCACTGATCTGTTTTGTATAGATCAGTGGTTTCTACACTGATCTGTTTTTTTTTACAGATCAGTGGTTTCTACACTGATCTGTTTAGTGTAGAAACCACTGATCTGTTTTGTATAAATCAGTGGTTTCTACACTGATCTGTTTTTTACAGATCAGTTGTTTCTACACTGATCTGTTTTTTTACAGATCAGTGGTTTCTACACTGATCTGTTTTGTATAGATCAGTGGTTTCTACACTGATCTGTTTTGTATAGATCAGTGTAGAAACCACTGATCTGTTTTGTACAGATCAGTGGTTTCTACACTGATCTTTCTGCATTGATCTGTTTTTTACAGATCAGTGGTTTCTACACTGATGTTTTGTTTTGTTTTTACAGATGAATGGTTTCTACACTGATCTGTTTTTTTTTTTTTTTTTACAGATGAATGGTTTCTACACTGATCTGTTTAGTGTAGAAACCACTGATCTGTTTTGTACAGATCAGTGGTTTCCGCACTGATCTGTTTTGTATAGATCAGTGGTTTCTGCACTGATCTGTTTGGTATAGATCAGTGGTTTCTACACTGATCTGTTTTGTATAGATCAGTGGTTTCCGCACTGATCTGTTTTGTATAGATCAGTGGTTTCTGCACTGATCTGTTTTGTATAGATCAGTGGTTTCTACACTGATCTGTTTTGTACAGATCAGTGGTTTCCGCACTGATCTGTTTTTTTTTTTTTTTACAGATGAGTGGTTTCTACACTGATCTGTTTAGTGTAGAAACCACTGATTTGTTTTGTACAGATCAGTGGTTTCCGCACTGATCTGTTTTGTATAGATCAGTGGTTTCCACACTGATCTGTTTTGTATAGATCAGTGGTTTCCGCACTGATCTGTTTTTATAGATCAGTGGTTTCCGCACCGATCTGTTTTTTACAGTTCAGTGGTTTCCGCACCGATCTGTTTTTTACAGTTCAGTGGTTTCCGCACCGATCTGTTTTTTACAGATCAGTGGTTTTCTGCACCGATCTGTTTTTTACAGATCAGTGGTTTCTGCACTGATCTGTTTTTTTTTTACAGATCAGTGGTTTCTACACTGATCTGTTTAGTGTAGAAACCACTGATTTGTTTTGTACAGATCAGTGGTTTTCCGCACTGATCTGTTTTGTATAGATCAGTGGTTTCCACACTGATCTGTTTTGTACAGATCAGTGGTTTCCGCACTGATCTGTTTTGTATAGATCAGTGGTTTCCGCACCGATCTGTTTTTTACAGTTCAGTGGTTTCCGCACCGATCTGTTTTTTACAGTTCAGTGGTTTCCGCACCGATCTGTTTTTTACAGTTCAGTGGTTTCCGCACCGATCTGTTTTTACAGATCAGTGGTTTCCGCACCAATCTGTTTTTACAGTTCAGTGGTTTCCGCACCAATCTGTTTTTTACAGTTCAGTGGTTTCCGCACCAATCTGTTTTTTACAGATCAGTGGTTTCTGCACTGATCTGTTTTTTACAGATCAGTGGTTTCTGCACTGATCTGTTTTGTATAGATCAGTGGTTTCTGCACTGATCTGTTTTGTATAGATCAGTGGTTTCTGCACTGATCTGGTTTTTTTTTTTACAGATCAGTGGTTTCTACACTGATCTGTTTTTTTTTTTACAGATCAGTGGTTTCTACACTGATCTGTTTTGTATAGATCAGTGGTTTCTACACTGATCTGTTTTGTATAGATCAGTGTAGAAACCACTGATCTGTTTTGTACAGATCAGTGGTTTCTACACTGATCTTTCTGCATTGATCTGTTTTTTACAGATCAGTGGTTTCTACACTGATCTGTTTTTTTTTTTTTACAGATGAATGGTTTCTACACTGATCTGTTTTTTTTTTTTTACAGATGAATGGTTTCTACACTGATCTGTTTAGTGTAGAAACCACTGATCTGTTTTGTACAGATCAGTGGTTTCCGCACTGATCTGTTTTGTATAGATCAGTGGTTTCTGCACTGATCTGTTTTGTATAGATCAGTGGTTTCTACACTGATCTGTTTTGTACAGATCAGTGGTTTCCGCACTGATCTTGTTTTTTTTTTTTTACAGATGAGTGGTTTCTACACTGATCTGTTTAGTGTAGAAACCACTGATTTGTTTTGTACAGATCAGTGGTTTCCGCACTGATCTGTTTTGTATAGATCAGTGGTTTTCCCGCACCGATCTGTTTTTTACAGTTCGGTGGTTTCCCGCACCGATCTGTTTTTTACAGTTCGGTGGTTTCCGCACCGATCTGTTTTTTACAGATCAGTGGTTTCTGCACTGATCTGTTTTGTATAGATCAGTGGTTTCTACACTGATCTGTTTTTTTTTTACAGATCAGTGGTTTCTACACTGATCTGTTTAGTGTAGAAACCACTGATCTGTTTTGTATAAATCAGTGGTTTCTACACTGATCTGTTTTTACAGATCAGTTGTTTCTACACTGATCTGTTTTTTTTACAGATCAGTGGTTTCTACACTGATCTGTTTTGTATAGATCAGTGGTTTCTACACTGATCTGTTTTGTATAGATCAGTGTAGAAACCACTGATCTGTTTTGTACAGATCAGTGGTTTCTACACTGATCTTTCTGCATTGATCTGTTTTTTACAGATCAGTGGTTTCTACACTGATGTTTTGTTTTGTTTTTACAGATGAATGGTTTCTACACTGATCTGTTTTTTTTTTTTTTTTTACAGATGAATGGTTTCTACACTGATCTGTTTAGTGTAGAAACCACTGATCTGTTTTG
>NC_047118.1:86810533-86851907 GCF_902500255.1 Thalassophryne amazonica
CAGTTGAATGAGTCAGAGCTCCATCTACTGGACAAATGGTGCAAGGACATTTTACATTGCCGACAGAAACATTATTTCAGTAACTGTTCTGTTTATGAGAAATTATCGGCGTTCTATCGACAAAATTTCAGCTGATAGTGAGTACTTTGAAAAGGGCTTATATCGGCCGATAATATCGGCCGACCGATATATCGGTCGGGCTCTAATAAACATGAGGTCAGAGTAACCATAAGGTAAAGATGAGGTCAGGGTAAGCATAAGGTAAACATGGGGTCAGGGTAAACATAAGGTAAACATGAGGTCAGGGTAATCATGAGGTCAAGGTAATCGTAAGGTAAACATAAGGTAAACAATGGATTCGGACACCACTACGGTTCTGTTGCTATTAGATCTCAGTGCTGCATTTGATACAGTGGATCATCACATTCTACTTGATAGGCTGGAAAATCATTTTGGGATTACTGGGAGTGCCCTTGCATGGCTGACATCATACTTGACCAGTCGTTCTCACTGTGTTTTGTACAGTAACACTTCCTCGAACCTTAGAGACATGAAATTTGAGGTTCCACAGGGGTCTGTCTTAGGCCCCCTGCTTTTCTCCCTTTATATAGCACCCCTTGGGCACATATTGCGGCGTTTTGGGATTACCTTTCACTGCTATGTAGATGATACTCAGTTATACATGCCGATAACTGCTGGTAATCTCGGTTACATAAAATCATTAGAAGACTGCCTTGCAGCAGTGAGAAGTTGGATGTCTAGAAACGTCCTGCTTTTAAACTCTGATAAGACTGAAATGATGGTTCTTGGTCCAGTGAGACATTGGCATCAATTTGACCAGTTAACGCTCATCACACTGACAAAGTGAGGAACCTTGGGGTAATTTTTGATCCTTCGTTGTCCTTTGGCCTCCACATTAGAAATATTACTAGAACTGCTTTCTTCCACCTGCGAAATATAGCGAAGATTCGTCCCATCCTGTCTATGGCTGATGCTTTCTGGTTTACCGCAGTCTAGCATTAGGGATCTCCAACTGGTTCAAAATGCTGCAGCCAGACTTTTGACACGAAGCAGAAAGTTTGACCACATTACACCCATTTTGGCATCCCTTCACTGGCTTCCTGTCCCAGTGAGATCAGATTTTAAGGTTCTGCTACTAACCTATAAAATTATTCATGGACTGGCACCCTCCTACCTAGCTGACCTAATTAAACCTTACGTACCGGCCCGGGCTTTACGTTCTCAGGGTGCAGGACTACTTTGTGTCCCTAAGGTGAATAAGAAGTCTGTGGTTCACAGAGCTTTCTTTTATCGTGCCCCTGTTCTGTGGAATGATCTCCCTGCGTCAATAAAACAGTCAGATTCTGTGGAGACTTTCAAGTCCAGACTTAAGATGCACTTATTTTCCCTTTCATATGGCTAACATACTGGTACAGTTTTGTTTTACGCTTTTTACTCTTTTAATTCATTTTATTAGTAATTGGAGCGGGCCGCGGCCTCAACTTTACCTAAATTCTGGGTCTTTTAGTGAAGTTTAGGGCTAGTGGCCGGCGATCACCTTAGTATTTCTCTGTTTTTCTTGTTGTTTAATGCTGACAAATTATACAGTATTTCTTGTCCTTCTGATGCGTGATTCTGTTTTTTTCTCTCTGTTTAAGGTGCAGCTCCATCCAGAGATAGGAGTTGTGTTCGTGTTGGCGACCCTCCTGTCCTGTGCGCCAATTGCACTTCTTGTATATTTGTCCGTGAATTGTTCTGTGAATTGTTCTGTAATTTATGTTTTGTAGCATGGCCCAAGCAGAGGGTCACCCTTTTGAGTCTGGTCTGCTTGAGGTTTCTTCCTCAGAGGGAGTTTTTCCTTACCACTGTTGCTCTGGGGGTTGGTAAGTTTAGACCTTACCTGTGTGAAGCCCTTTGAGGCAACTCTGTTGTGATTTGGCGCTATAC
This sequence comes from Thalassophryne amazonica, assembly GCF_902500255.1. Classification (NCBI taxonomy): domain Eukaryota; kingdom Metazoa; phylum Chordata; class Actinopteri; order Batrachoidiformes; family Batrachoididae; genus Thalassophryne; species Thalassophryne amazonica. The sequence goes on from NC_047118.1 coordinate 86,812,481, forward strand.
AAATGAAAATAAATTGAAATTGAAATTGAAACATGAGGAAACCATAAGGTATACATGAGGTCAGGGTAAACATGAGGTAACCATGAGGTAAGTGCAAACATGAGATAAACATGAGGTTAGGGTAAACAAAAGAAAAACATGAGGTCAGGGTAACCAAGCGGTAAACATGAGGTCAGAATAACCATAAGGTAAAGATGAGGTCAGGCTAAGCATCAGGTAAACATGAGGTAAACATGAGGTCAGGGTAAACATAAGGTAAACATGAGGTCAGGTTAAGCATCAGGTAAACATGAGGTAAACATGAGGTCAGGGTAAACATGAGGTCAACATAAGGTCAAGGTAATCATAAGGTGAACATGAGGTAACCAAAAGGTAAACATGAGGTCAAGGTAACCATAAGATAAACATGAGATAAGCATAAACATGAAGTCAGGGGAAACATGAGGTAAACTTGAGGTCAGGGTAAACATAAGGTAAACATGAGATAAGGGTAAAGATGAGGTAAACATGAGGTCAGGGTAAACATAAGGTAAACATGAGGTCAGGGTAATCATAAGGTCAACATGAGGTCAGGGTAAACATAAAAAAACATGAGGTCAAGGTAACCATAAGATAAACATGAGATAAGCATAAACATGAAGTCAGGGGAAACATGAGGTAAACTTGAGGTCAGGGTAAACATAAGGTAAACATGAGATAAGAGTAAAGATGAGGTAAACATGAGGCAAGAGAAAACATAAGGTAAACATGAGGTCAGGGTAATCATAAGGTCAACATGAGGTCAGGGTAAACATAAAAAAACATGAGGTCAAGGTAACCATAAGATAAACATGAGATAAGCATAAACATGAAGTCAGGGGAAACATGAGGTAAACTTGAGGTCAGGGTAAACATAAGGTAAACATGAGATAAGGGTAAAGATAAGGTAAACATGAGGCAAGAGAAAACGAGGTAAACATGAGGTAAGAGAAAACATGAGGTAAAAGAAAACATGAGATAATCATGAGGTCAGGGTAAACATAAGGTAAACATGAGATAAGGGTAAAGATGAGGTAAACATGAGGCAAGAGAAAACATGAGGTAAGAGAAAACATGAGGTAAAAGAAGACATGAGATAATCATGAGGTCAGGGCAAACATAAGGTAAACATGAGGTCAGGGTAAACACGAGGTCAAGGTAAACATAAGGTAAACATGAGGTCAGGGTAATCATAAGGTAAACATGAGGTCATGGTAATCATAAGGTAAACATGAGGTCAGGGTAATCGTCAGGGTAAACATGAGGTCAGGGTAATCATAAGGAAAACATGAGGTCAGGGTAATCGTCAGGGTAAACATGAGGTCAGGGTAATCATAAGGTAAACATGAGGTCAGGGTAATCGTCAGGGTAAACATGAGGTCAGGGTAATCATAAGGTAAACATGAGGTCAGGGTAATCGTCAGGGTAAACATGAGGTCAGGGTAATCATAAGGTAAACATGAGGTCATGGTAATCATAAGGTAAACATGAGGTCAGGGTAATCATAAGGTAAACATGAGGTCAGGGTAAACATGAGGTCAACATGAGGTCAAGGTAATCATAAGGTAAACATGAGGTCAGGGTAACCATAAGAAAACATGAGGTCAGGGTAACCATAAGATAAACATGAGATAAGCGTAAACATGAAGTCAGGGGAAACATGAGGTAAACTTGAGGTCAGGGTAAACATAAGGTAAACATGAGATAAGGGTAAAGATGAGGTAAACATGAGGCAAGAGAAAACATGAGGTAAACATGAGGTATGGGTAAACACAAGGACTGTTATAATATCAAAGCATGTGACCAACCTGCTGTATTCCATGATTGTTTTTAGGCGATGAGCAATGGTCAGGACAGTGCAGTCCTTAAACTGTGACTGGATGGTGGACTGGATCAGGTTGTCTGTCTCCAGGTCTACTGCTGCTGTCGCTTCATCTAGAACCAGAATCTTGGTCTTCCTCAGCAGAGCTCTGGCCAAGCACAGCAGCTGGCGCTGACCCACACTAACACATAAGACAAATGTTTGGTGTCTTATGTACAGTTAAAGTGATGGGATTACAGAAGTCAGAGTGGTGCTACCTGAGGTTTTCGCCACCTTCACTGCACTCATAGCTCAGCTTGTCTGGCAGGCCAGACACAAAGTTCTTGAGATGTGAGAATTCCAGAGCCCTCCATATTTCATCGTCAGAGTAACTGTCAAAGGGATCCAAGTTCATCCTCAGACAGCCTGAAAACAGCACCGGGTCCTGAGACAGACAAGAGGCGTGTCTCACGTCATGAGTGGGAAGTTCTTTATGGGGTTAAGGTTAGAGTGGTGCACAGGACAGAGTCTTAGTGTTTTTATTTCTTGACCATAGCTCATCTGCAGTAGGAACCTGACCTGTGGTATGATGGTGATTCGGGAGCGGAGGTCGTGGAGGCCCAACTGAGCAATGTCAGTGCCATCAATGAGGATGTGGCCCTCAGCTGCTTCGATAATCCTAAACAGCCCCAGCGTCAGAGAGGACTTCCCTGCTCCTGTGCGCCCCACAATACCCACCTTCAGGACAGACACAGTGGCACAGGTCAACATCCACATCCAGCTCTACAGTCATACACATCAAAGACAGATGTACCCTGTGCAACACTGTGCAAGCGGGGTATAGTAACAGGGTCCTGTGTGTGTGTGTGTGTGTGTACACAGGTGCTGGTCATATAATTAGAATATCATGAAAAATTCGATTTATTTCAGTAATTCCATTCAAAAAGTGAAACTTGTATATTATATTCATTCATTACACACAGACTGATATATTTCAAGTGTTTATTTCTTTTCATTTTGATGATTTTAACTGAAAATCCCAAATTCAGTATCTCAGAAAAATAGAATCTTACTTAAGACCAATACAAAAAAAAAAGGATTTTTAGAAATGTTGGCCAACTGAAAAGTATGAACATGAACAGTATGAGCATGTAGAGCACTAACTACCTAGTTGGGGCTCCTTTTGCCTGAATTACTGTCATGGAGTGGATCAGTCTGTGGCACTGCTCAGGTGGAATGAGAGCCCAGGTTGCTCTGATAGTGGCCTTCAGCTCTTGTTGGGTCTGGCGTGTCGCATCTTCCTCTTCATAATACCTCACAGATTTTCTGTGGGGTTAAGATCAGGCGAGTTTGCTGGCCAATTAAGAACAGGGATACCATGGTCCTTAAACCAGGTACTGGTACCTTTGGCACTATGTGCAGGTGCCAAGTCCTGTTGGAAAATGAAATCTGCATCTCCATAAAGTTGGTCAGCAGCAGGAAGCATGAAGTGCTCTACAACTTCCTGGTAGACGACTGCATTGACCTTGGACCTCAGAAAACACAGTGGACCAACACCAGCAGATGACAAGGCACCCCAAACCATCACTGACTGTGGAAACTTTACACTGGACCTCAAGCAACATGGATTCTATGCCTCTCCTCTGTTCCTCCAGACTCTGGGACCTTGATTTCCAAAGGAAATGCAACATTTACTTTCATCAGAGACCATAACTTTGGAGCACTCAGCAGCAGTCCAGAGTCCTTTTTGTCTTTAGCCCAGGCAAGAAGTCAAGTCAGCAGTCTTCACCATGATTGTGTGGCCTACAGAACTAGACTGAGAGACCAGTTAAAGGCCTCTGCAGGTATTCTGAGTTAATCAGCTGATTAGAGTCTGACACCAGGTGTCTTCAATATTAAACCTTTTTCACAATATTCTAATTTTCTGAGATACTGAATTTGGGGTTTTCATTAGTTGTCAGTTATAATCATCAAAATGAAAAGAAATAAACATTTGAAATATATCAGTCTGTGTGGAATGAATTAATATAATATACAAGTCTCACTTTTTGAATGAAATTACTGAAATAAATCAACTTTTTCATGATATTCTAATTATATGACCAGCACCTGTATGTCTGTTGGTGTGTGGGGAAAAAAGGTCTCTGAGAATGGAGGGTCTGTCCAAATATTTATGAACCTGACTATATGTCAGTATAACAGTTGGGATTTATTTATTTTTTTTTTTATGCAGACCTTCTCTCCTCCATGAATGGTGACAGTGATGTTCTGGATGGCGAGGTCCAGATCTGGGCGGTAGCGCAGACCAAATCCTTGGATGTCGATGCGTCCATCAGTGGGCCACGTTGGGGGCAGGTTGGTGGGAAGATGTGACCACTCTGCCTGGTGGTCAGAAAAAAAAACAATTTTTGATCAATCCCTGGACATTAAAGCATTTCTGTCAGTCTGGCTCAAAGCCACACCTTACCAAGGTTTTACGAGTTTGGCAGGTGAGTGCATGTATATCTCCGCCTCCTTTGTAACCCGTGGTTTATTTATTTTTACATTCAATACAAACAGTATGACACTCCGTGGTAAATCTGTGTGCCGTTATCCAGCTTCATGAGGAAGTGGTATTGAGGAGGATTTTCTTAAAAACAACACCTGAAAGTTTAGCTACCAATTTTCAGAAGGTCCAGCTGAGATGCAAGCCTAGATTGGATCTGTTCTGGTGAAAGAAAACCCTTCTCCTCTGTGCTCCACCATGAAGCTTAGAGTGGTGATCCAAAATGCAAAATGTACACTGTGCACAATTTCTCCAATCGCAGCTACAGAAGCCTATAACTTCTTCTGGGTTGACTGGGTGTCTTGGTGGCTTTCCTCACCCTTCTTCTTCTTGCACAGTCACTCAGTTTTTGAGAACTGTCTACATGCAGATTTACCACAGAGTGTCATACTGTTTGTATTTCTACAAAACTGATGTCCAAGACATATTCAGTGGCAGCTTCACCATCAGAGAAAACGGAGAGCCTCGTCCACAAAAGACTCCAAGCTGTCACTGATGTTAAAGGGGACAACACACGGTATTAAGAACAGGGGATGTAAACTTTTCATTAGGATCATTTGGTTAGTTTCTGTTGTCATTATGATTTAAAAAGAGTAAACACAGTTTATTGTTTATTTATTTGGATCCCCATTAGCTACGGCTGAGCTGCAGCTATTCTTCCTGGGATCCACACAAATCAACAAACACAATATACAAAAATCAAAAATGCATTCAAAAATATATAAAATGAGAAATAATAAAAGGGGAAAAAACATAAAACAAAAACAATCATATTCCAATCAAATTAATCTTCACATCTCGTCAATTCATAAATACAAAAAATGTATCTATAAATGATCAAAAATTAAATCCAGATTGCTTATTATGTCCATAAATGTCATTTTAGAAGTACCTTAAAAGGACATTCATTTGAAATGTGATACATTCCGGTAATGAATTCCATTCCTTCATACCCCTAAATATGACAGTGTTCTTTATGGCATTAGTCCTGGCTACAGGTAGCGTAACGTTTCCCACCACAGCATGTCTGGTTATGTATGCATGATTTTCTGAATTGAAAGAGAAATTCCTAAACAAAATACAAAGTAAGTTAGTGACAATAATCGTTCTGGTAAAAATGATCAGTGAATATAAAAGTCTATCGTTAACTAACATCCAGTTCAAATTTTTATGCATTGTAATAATATTTGTCCTATAACTGCAGTTGAGTGCTATACCAGCAGCCTTATTTTGAATAATCTGTAATTTATTCATCATTTCCCCAGAGGCATTTGACCAAACTGTTGAGCAATAATCCAAGTATACTAATAATAATGCTTTAATAGCATAATTCAAAGTTGAACAACTTAAAAACCTTGCATGTCTTCTCATAATCAATAAACCCCTGCCATTTTTACAGAAAAATCATTTATGTTTTTTTCCCATGATAATTTTGAGTCTACCATTACACCCAGCAGCTGAGTCTCATGTACTTGAGTTATTCTCATATTATTAATTTTAATGTTTAATATGCGATTTTTCAAAATAACATGACTGGAACACTAGCTTATTGGATGTTACCCAGTCAACTACCTTGTGCAATTCCATATTTAAAACAGCTTCCAAGTCATTGTGTGAGCGTGCTGATGGATAAATGGTTGAATCATCTGCATACATTACTATACTAACTTTATCAAAGACATATGGTAAATCATTTGTGAAAATTGTAAATAATAATGGACCGAGGCAACTCCCAACTCCCACATACTACACTCCCGGTGCCAGAAAAGCTGCCATTAAAAAACACTGTCAGTAGTGGAATAATTTTAGCCTGTTTCCACGCATGTAGACACGTATTATAAGCAAAACAGAGGTTTACTATATGAGCAAGAACAGGAGCGATCCAATTGGCTGCTAGTCTGAGAAGTCTACTGTCAAGACTGTCAACACCCGGGGGCTTGTCTTTACAGGATTTCAAATATTCCTTTACCTTATTTATACTCAATTCTTCAAATTTAAACCTGATGTTTTTATTGTTCATAATTTTATTTCTTATCAAAAGATAGGATTTAACATTACTCAGATTAGGCATATTTTCTCTCAATTTATCTAGTTTGCTTATAAAGTAATCATTAATATGATTAGCAATATCTAATGGCTTTGTTATGAATTTATTATTTACCTCAAGAAAGGACGACTTAATTCTATTTTTCTTACCAGTCAACTGATTTAAAACATTCCATATCTTTTTGCTTTCAAAAAGCAAAATCGTTCCTGCTTTCAGAAGTTGATCCTCAAAAAACATTTTCTTTTTCTTTCTATTAAGTTTAGTGACAGAGTTCGTCAATTTATAATAAAGATGTTATAATAAAGATGTTATGATTGCCGTTTTTTCAGCTGAGCTCTCATTTTAACAGAATCTTTAATGTCATCATTCAACCAGGGTGTGACGATATTCTTGACAGTAAACTTCCTCAAAGGAAGGAGTTGTTTGACAATAAATGGCTTCACCCAACCAATAACCATGAGGGGAAAAGTTTTCTGTTATCATTCATATTCTCTGAAAAATGGCCAGAAAATCTAAAATTCTACCAGAGTATGTCAACTTTTGAGCAGAACTGTACATAAATCATTCATCCTTCATATATAAACAAACCAACAGACAGAAATAAAACCCAAACTGTGTTTGTTTTGTTTTTTTGCAGCGGATTTTGCAGTGACTGAATGTGATGTACTGGTCATGGGAGCTTCTGGCGCGCCCTCCTGTGGGTTCGCCACCTGCAGAGGGGGCCATGGGGGTCGGGTGCAGAGAGGATTGGGTGGCAGTCGAGGGTGGGTGGCCCAGCAGCCCGGTCCGCGCTCAGAGCCCCAGGCTGTTGGGACGTGGAACGTCACTTTGCTGGGGGGGAAGGAGCCTGAGCTTGTGCAGGAGGTTGAGCGATACAGACTAGAGATAGTTGGGCTCACCTCCACGCGCAGCTTGGGCTCTGGTACCCAACTCCTGGAGAGGGGCTGGATGCTCCACTTTTCTGGCGTTGCCCACGGGGAGAGGCGGAGAGCTGTGGTAGCATCGCTTATTGCTCCCCAGCTCAGTCGCCATGTGCTGGAGTTCACCCCGGTGAACAAGAGGGTCGCGTCCCTATGCCTTCGGGTCGGGGACAGGTCTCTGCTGTCTCGGCCTACGGGCTGAGCGGCAGTGCAGAGTACCCGACCATCTTGGAGTCCCTGGGAGGGGTACTAGATAATGGTCCGACTGGGGACTCCACTGTTTTCCTGGGGGATTTCAACACCCACAAGGGCAGCGACAGTGAGACCTGGATGGGGGTGACTGGGAAGCACGGCCTCCCCGATCTGAACCCGAGTGGTGTTCAGCTGTTGGACTTCTGTGCTAGTAACAGTTTGTCCATCACGAACACCATGTTCGAGGACAAGCGTGTCCATAAGTGCATGTGGTGCGAGGACACCCTGAGCCGGAGGTCAATGATCGACTTTGTAGTTGTATCATCTGACCTTCGGCCATGTGTCTCGGACACTCAGGTAAAGAGAGGGGCTGAGCTGTCAACCGATCACCACCTGGTGGTGAGTTGGATCCGCTGGGAGGGGAGGAGGCCGGTCAGACCCTGACCCTGTGTCAGCGAGATCTTCAACTCCCACCTCCGGGAGAGCTTCTCCCAGGTCCTGGGGGAGGTTCTTCACCTCCATTGTCGATGCGGCCGCTCGTAGTTGTGGTCGCAAGGTCTCTGGTGCCTGATGCGGCAGCAATCCCCAACCCCGATGGTGGACGCCAGAAGTAAGGGATGCCGTCAAGCTGAAGAAGGAGTCCAACTTGTCTTTGTTGGTAAGTGGGACCCCGGAGGCAGGTACCAGCAGGTACCAGCAGGCCAAGCATGCTGCAGCCCGTGCAGTCGCAGAGTCAAAAACCCGAGTCTGGGAGGAGTTCGGGGAGGCCATGGAGGAGGACTATCGGTGAGCCTCAAAGAAATTCTGGCAAATTGTCCAAAGCCTCAGGAGGCGGAAGCAGGTCTCCACAGACACTGTCTACGGTGCGGGTGGGGAGTTGTTGACCCTGACTGGGGATGTTGTCGGGCGGTGAAAGGAATACTTCGAGGATCTCCTCAATCCCTTCGTCAAGTCTTCCGAAGAGGAAGCAGAGACTGGGGACTCAGAGGCGGACTCATCCATCACCCAGGCCAAAGTCACCGAGGTTGTCAGAAAGCTCTTCGGTGGCAAGGCTCCTGGGATGGATGAAATCCGTTCTGAGTACCTTAAGTCTCTGGATGTTGTGGGACTGTCTTGATTGACATGCCTCTGCAACATCGCGTGGCGCTCGGGGACAGTGCCTCTGGAATGGCAGACCGGGGTGGTGGTCCCTCTGTTTAAGAAGGGGGACTGGAATGTGTGTTCCAACTATAGGGGGATCACACTCCTCAGCCTCCCCGGTAAGGTCTATTCCACAGTACTGAAGAGGAGCATTTGACTGATAGTCGAACCTCGGATTCAGGAGCAGTGTGGTTTTTGTCCTGGTTGCAGCACAATGGACCATCTCTACACCCTCCATCGGGTGCTCGAGGGTTCATGTGAGTTCACCCAACCAGTCCACATGTGCTTTGTGGATCTGGAGAAGGTGTTCAACCGTGTCCCTTGGGGCACCCTGTGGGGGGTGCTCCGGGAGTACGGGGTCCGGGGCCCTTTGCTAAGGGCTATCCGGTCCCTGTATGACCGCAGCAGGAGCTTGGTTTGCATTGCCGGTAGTAAGTCAAACCTGTTTCCAGTGCACGTTGGCCTCTGCCAGGGCTGCCCTTTGTCACCGGTTCTGTTCATTACCTTTATGGACAGAATTTCTAGGCACAGCCAGGGTGTAGAGGGGGTCCGATTTGGGAACCACAGAATCTCATCTCTGCTGTTTGCGGACAATGTGGTTCTGTTGGCTTCACTGGGGTGGTTTGCAGGCGAGTGTGAAGCGTCCAGGATGAAAATCAGCACCTCCAAATCCGAGGCCATGGTTCTCAACCGGAAAAAGGTACTTTGCCCTCTTCATGTCGGTGGAGTGTCCTTGCCTCAAGTGGAGGAGTTTAAGTATCTCGGGGTCTTGTTCACGAGCGAGGGATGGATGGAGCGTGAGATCGACATATGGATCGGTGCAGCATCTGCAGTGATGCGGTCGCTGTATCGGACTGTCGTGGTGAAGAGAGAGCTGAGCAGGGGGGCAAAGCTCTCCATTTACTGATCGAGCTATGTTCCGACCCTCGCCTATGGTCATGAGATTTGGCTCATGACCGAAAGAACGAGATTGCGAGTACAAGCGGCCGAGATGAGTTTCCTCCACAGGGTGGCTGGGCGCTCCCTTAGAGATAGGGAGAGGAGCTCGGTCACTCGGGAGGAGCTCGGAGTTGAGCCGCTGCTCCTCCACGTCAAAAGGAGCCAGCTGAGGTGGCTCGTGCATCTTTTCCGGATGACCCCTGGACGCCTCACTGGAGAGGTGTTCCGGGCATATCCCATTGGCAGGAGACCTCGGAGAAGACCCAGGACACGCTGGAGGGACTACATCTCTCGGCTGGCTTGGGAACGCCTCTGGGTTCCCCCGGAAGAGCTGGGGAGGTGTGTGTGGATCGGGAGGTCTGGGCGGCTTTGCTGCCCCGCGACCCGACTCCAGATAAAGCGGAATAAAATGGATGGATGGATGGATATTTGTGGGGTTCATGGCTTCCCATACGAAAAGGCTGTTTGTCACTTTTCCATTTTTCCTCCCCACACGTCATATTTTAAAAGTTTTCGATCATGAATCCAACAGGTTTGGCTGAAAAAGTCTATGACTCTTCACAACACAAAGCAGGGTCTGGAGCCAAATCACAGCAGCGCGCATGGGGAGGATCAGCACCTGTCCCCGAGGACAATGCAGGAGACAACCCAAACAGTCGCTGAAAAAAGCTTCTCCGCTTTTTTACTCTTAATATTGTAGTTTCGACTGGCAGACTGAGAACTTCCTGATGGCTCACCGCCAAACCAGACAAACTTCACAAGTATTTTACCTCAACAGAAGCCTGCTGGAATGACAAGGAAATGGAAGCAGTGATTTTTAACAAAATGCTTGCTGCTTGTTGCCTGTAAGATGGTGTTCGTTTCACACAGTTCCCTGGGTGTGATGAACCAAAGAGAGCCGCTTTCGATCAGAGCCCCTCTGCGGGCTGCGAACCCCCCCGCAGCCGGACTGCACCTGCTCAACGACACCACAAAGGCTGTGATGGACACTTTTCCATTTTCATGTCTGTCCCGTCATATGTTAAAAGTTTCTTAAGTGTGCAGACTGATTATACTTCGATCATGGATCAAATACGTGTGGCAGGAAACTCCACAAATCTGAAGAACACGCAGTTGGAAAAAGACGCTCAAATGAGCTGTAAATTATGGAAGAAATAGCACATACCGTATCGGTTTGGAGGTTGATAATTGTAGAAGCAAGTGGAGCTCGTTAAGAGACAAATTAATCCAAGAAGAAACACTGTTCCAGTGGCAGACTGCAGCAAGACATGACAGACGACTTTAGAAGGGTCATGCACACGTTGACATCATTACATGGCCACGAGTCGAACAAAGAGTGACTCATTACATTTAATTCTGAAACAAATTGCTGCTTGTTGCCTGCAGATGTAAGATGGTGTGAAGTTTCACACAGATGCCTGGGTTTGACGAAGCAAAGAGAACCGGTTTAGATCACAGCCCCTCTGCCTGTACTTCTGATTTTTGCCACCAGGCGTCGCCATCGTATAACAGAAAGCTGTCATTCCGGTGTTTACCACCAGGTGATGTTTCATTTCGGTTCCCAAAATTTCACCCAATTAACGGTGGTAAATACTATTGGAACCACTTCAAAAAACTGGGCATATTAACTCTGTAAAAATGGTAATACTACCCAAATTGCTGTATCTATTCCAAACTATCCAATTTTTTCTACCAAAATCCTACTTTAAGGAACTTGATAACTATATCAGTACCTTTATTTGGAATAACTCTACACCTTGGGTACGAAAGACAGTTTTAGAAAGACGTAGGGTAAGTGGAGGATTAGGGCTACCAAATTTTCTATGCTACTACTGGGTGGTAAACATTTATAAATTCACCTTCTGGTATAATACAGGTATGAATGGGGATGGCGCAAGTTGGTCTTTAATGGAACAAAATTCATGCACACCAACCTCTTTGGCCTCCTTGTTGTGTGTGCCTCTGCCTTTGGCAGTGGCCACACGAACTAATAAGCCAATCGTTAGAAGCAGGTTACGTATATGGACTCAATTTCGCAAGCATTTTGGATCTAAACAAGCTTTGGTTTCTATGCCACTGGTACAAAATTTTATTTTAAAACCATCTTTGATGGATACAGTTTTTCATACATGGGTGGGAAAAAGTATAAAGAATGCTGGAATCTTTTTATGGATGGTAGCTGTGCTTCATTAGAGAAATTGTCTACAAAATTCAACCTACTAAAATCCCACTTTTTTAGGTACCTTCAAGCTTGTGATTTTGTCCGTCAGGAGTTCCAATCATTTCTGGTGAAACCAGATGTCTGCCGAATTGATGAACCACCATTCGGGTGGCGTATCACGGATATATGCTATTATTTCAGGAATAAACGCTCCTTCACTGTTTCTACTTAAAAAGCAGTGGGAAGAAGATTTAGATACCACCTTAACAAAATATATTTGGCAGAGAAGTATAAACAGAATATATACCTCTTCTATCTATGTCAGACATAGACTAACTCAATTTAAAGTATTCAACCGTATGCATTTGTCCCGGAGCAGATTAGCCAAAATATATCCAAATGTGAATCCCAACAGTATCCGTTGTCAACAGGCGCATGTTTTGGGCATGCCCAAGTTTAGCCACATTTTGGTCAGATATTTTCAATTCACTTTCTAATATCTGTAATTGCCATATTTGGAGTAGCACACGCAGATCTCGCTGTGTCAAAGGGCCAATCACAGTTGGTTGGATTTTCTACCTTATTGCCTCATCGTTTAATCCTTACAAACTGGAAGTCTCCCTCACCTCCTAAACACTCATGTTGGGTGAGTGATGTAACGTCTTTCCTTCAGCTGGAAAAGATCAGGATAACAGTTCAAAATTCAACAGAAAAATTCCAAACTATATGGCAACCCTTTCTAGATTATTATGAAAATGTGTTTGATGCAAACTCCTTAGATCAGCAAATAAGCTCTATTCACCATTATCTGAAAACATGCTCACCTCTGACATCCTAATTTTCTTCTTCTACTTTCTTCTTTTTCTGTGTTCTCAATATTGTCTTGTCCTTTTTCATTATCTTAAAGTACAAGGTCTGTTAGAAAAGTATCGGAAGTTTTTATTTTTTGCAAAAACCTGATGGATTTGAATCACGTGTGCTTGCATGAGCCAACCTTGAACCTTCGTGCGCATGCGTGAACTTTTTCACGCCTGTCGATTGCATCATTTTCTGGTAAGCAGCCTTTGTGTGAGGACATGTGTTGTGCGCTCGGCGGATTTTCATTTCAAGGAAAAGGACGGAACGACTGGAGCAGCGCCGCATCAAATTTTGCCAGAAACTGGGCGACAGCCAGTGGAAACCATTCGTATGATTCAGACAGCTTTCGGTGACTTTTCAGTCGTGTGACTATCCGAGAAATTGTGGAAGAGGTGGGCATGTCACAGCATGTCCTGTGAGACTTCAACACGAAGGTGCTTTTGCTCCGCCATCAGCAGCAGCATGAATTTCACAGCCACTCTTTTCAAGGCCAAATCTTCGGTCACAGTGGAATGTGCAGAAAAAGTGCTAATGTCCACCTCTTCCGCAATTTCTCGGACAGTCACACGACGGTCCCACATCACCACAGTCATTTCAGCATGTTGATGGCTGCCCAGAGCGCAGCTCGCTCTCCACCGTTGTGTGGACGTCTTTAAACTGGTTGTACCGCTCCTTAATCTGTGTGATGCCCATAGGATCGTCACCGAAAGCCGGTTGTTGGCACCAGACAGCTTTTCATTTATTTTCCCAAAATTTGTGAAGTCTGACCCAATTATCAGTGGTAAAAAATACATACTGTCAGTCTGCATGATATGACCAAATTTCAAGTCAATCAGATGAAATTTACTCCAAATTTAAGGTGAACAAACAAACAGACAGACAGACAAATAAACAAAACCAACAGACAGACCAACAGAGCCTTGTCGAATGACTTTGATAAGACTAATGAAAAGTCAGTGGTACACTGAATAGTCTTGTCGAAAGCTCTTTTTGCTCTTTTACTTTCTGTTTTCACGACTGACTGATTTGCATGTCCGAGCCACCGTACCATGGAGCAAACATTTCAAATTCAGTGGCTGAGAGAAATTTTTTTAATTTAACCAGGTTAGTCCCATTGAGCCCGAGATCTCTTTTGCAAGGAAGACCTGGGCAGTTATAAAGTTTCCAGTTCTTGCATGTCTTTAAATGTGGGAGGAAACCAGAGCACCCAGAGGAAACCCATGTAAACAACACACAAACTCCACACAGAATGATCACAGGTGGGAATTGAGCCCATGACCTTCTTGCTGTGAGGCAACAGTGCTAACCACTAATCCATCGTGCTGCCCAAAAGAGGTGTGTTTGATGTTTTAGCTATTTTACTTTCAGTTTTTACTCACTCACAGTAAGAAACAGCTGTACTGCCTCAACAAAATCTCTGAAACACATTCAGTTTATTAACTGAGTTGGATATACAAATGAAATGCCTAAACGTTTAACAGTTAATTTTACCTCAACTTTACATTAATTATGTAAATATATTTCATTGAAATAAATTAGCATTTGGTTAAATTATATTTTTGGAATGTCCTTCATTTGTTTGGTAAATTTCATTCAGAATTTTTGGAAAGGACTACTTATACTGATCATTTTTAACTTTAATTTACCAGCAACAATTAAGTGGAGCACAGCTGAGGTTTTCGGAATGGACTGATTTGCACTTCTCAGCCACCATACCAGGCGCAAACACTTCAAATTCAGTGGCTGAGACAGAAGGATGGAGAAATCAGACTACACAGACTACAGTTTTTACGTGCGTTGGGATGCGCACAGAAGTGTGTAGTTGACACATGTTCTGTGTTTTATGCAGCTTTTTAAGAGCTCCACATTGCGGCGCGATGAACAGTGATTTTGACACAGTTCAGTCCGCGCCAGGCTGCCAGGGACCAAATGGAGATCACGGTGACGTCTGCCCGCCTGCTGCTGCTTTAACCACACAACATGCAATTTATTTTACTTTTTTAAGTCATTGTCACAATTATACAGCTAGAAGAATATCTTCATTTTTACAGTCTCAGCGGCATTTCATATTATTATATAGGAGCCTCTGTGAGAGTAAGAAATGTGTGCGTCACACTTTGATTGTGAAAAAGAAATCAAATGTTCAGATAAATATCTTCATATGCATGATATCGCTGTATAACATGACCAACTTTGTATGCATTTGATCACGATAAAAGAATAGTTTGCCAAACAGATGCCTCATGTGGAAAACAGCACAGCACAATGTGCGCAAATCACAGCGAGAACACAGGTTTTTACGCACATTGTAATGTGGATAGATGCGCGTATTTGACACACGTTTTGTGCATCTAAACTATGGCAAGCCAACAGTGCCACAAATATGCCACTTTCAGTCACGTATCACCAAAAATACACCATAAAAACGCAGTTTTGTCAGTTATGGCGCTTTTTACACTGTGAATAAACACGACACCGTTAAATGCGCCGTAATGTGTCAAAAAATACGTTTTTTCACACTGCAATGGAGCTCTTAAAAAATGCTGTAAAAGACGCCATTCAGATGCACACAATGCATGTAAAATACGTGCATCTGTATGGCAAGCCAAGGGTGCCACAAATATGCCACTTTCAGACACATATTACCAAAATTACGCCGTAAAAAACGCAGTTTTGTCAGCTATTACGGGGCTTTTATGCCGTAATTAAAGACGATGCCATTAAATGCGTCGTAATGTGTCGTTGTTAACAGGCTTCTGTTCAAAATACTTCTGAAGTTTGTCTGGTTTTGTCCATTGTGGCACTTTTTTTCACTGTAGTTAAAGACTGTGCCATTAAATGCGCCGTAAAATGGGTCAGACATACGCTGTTTTTTACGCCGCAATGGAGCCTTTTAAAAAGTGTCATTAAAAAAACGCAGTTTAGTATGGCAAGCCAAGAGTGCCACAAATACGCCACTTTCAGACACATATTACCAAAAATACGCCGTAAAAAACACTGTTTTGTCAGTTATTACAGCGCTTTTTACGTCGTAATTAAAGACAATGCCATTAAATGCGTCGTAATGTGTCAAAAAATACACTGTTTTTCACGCCACAATAGAGCCCTTAAAAACACCGTAAAATACACCGTTCAAATGCACACAACGCATGTAAAATACGTGCATCTGAGCACTTCATGACGAGAGTAAAAAACGGCGTTTGTGCAGTATGCGATATTTTTTAAATCAAATATGTTTCCCACCTTATTTATTTTAGGGATTTTACGTTTTTGTTGTCTAACTGTGGCTGTAGCGCAGTGGTAAGACTGCGGTCTGCCGTTCAGGTCTTTTCAGGTTCGAATCCCACGAGTGGCATGTGTTGAGCTCCAGTTTGTTCTGTTTGCATCAGGACACAGGGTGACCAATCTCCGTCTGTAGGCAGACTCCTTTCCCATCAGAGGTGAGTCAGATGAGGGTCGTATCATCCGTGAACTTCAGGAGCTTCACAGACTGGTGACTGGAGGTGCAGCTGTTGGTACAGGGAGAAGAGTAGAGGAGAAAGAATGCACCCATGGGAGCATCCGGTGCTGATGGACCATGTGTTGGAGACTTAGCCCCCCTCCAGCTCCATGTGCTGCCTTCTGCTGGAAAGGAAGTCAGTGATCCACGTACAGGTGGAGTCAGGCACACCAAGCTGAGACAGTCTGTCCTGCAACAGGGCCTGGATGATTGTTTTGAAAGCAGAACTGAAGTCCACAAACAGAATCCTGGCGTAGGTTCCTGGGAGTCCAGATGCTGGAGGATGAAGTGGAGGGCCGTGTTGACAGCATCGTCTACAGACCTGTTGACTCTGTAGGTGAACTCCAGGTGAGGGTCAGAGATAGTGTTGAGGTATCTGAGGACAAGGTGCTGGAAGGACTTCATCATCACAGAGGTCATGACGACGGGTAGTCGTTAAGTCGTGAAGGTCTTTGTTTTTGGGGATGGGGAGGGGATGAATGTGGAGACCTGGAAGCCTGCTGGCACCTGACAGGTCTCCAGCGAGCAGTGGAAATTAACAGTATTAACTTCACTGATTGCTGTTTTGAAAACTAAGAAACAAATGCTTTTCTTTTATAAAGAAAGCCAAATCAGAATATTATTTGTCTGTCACCACTAATAACCTAAACAGCCCACAGGAATTTTGGAAAGTTATTAAATCTCTCTCTGTGAGGAAAAGCTCACAGAGGTATGTTTTAAAGGATACTCTTCCCGTCTGTGACAGGATGGAGATGTTGAATTGTTTTAACAAACACTTTATATCTTCTGGCTCTTTGTTTGACTCTCTGAGATCTGTCGCTGTGAAATATTGCAAGGCTTCATAATGTATGCTGGTCAACCTTTCAACTTTATATTTTTCTCTGTTCAGGAAGTTTTCTGTGAAAAGGTTTCACAGAAAGGTTTCTGTGTCTCCATGTGTGGCCCTAGATTATGGAATAACCTGACGGATGACCTCAAACGATGTCCAAATATCAATCAGTTTAAAAATCAATATAAAAAAATGTTTTCAAGATATGAATCTAATGAAGTACGATGAGTTTTGTGTTGTCAGTTGTAATTGTGAAATCAGTAACATTCATTTCTGTATGTATATGTGTATATATATGTGTGTGTGTGTGTAATTATGTATGTATGTGAAGGTGTATGTTGGTGTGTGTATACTGTATATGTATGTAAATATGTATGTAGACGAAGACACAGTGTTCACTTGATGTTTTTGATGATGGGATTTGAGTTTGTGTTGTTAAATGTGTTTGTAGCATGGCCTAAGCAGAGGGTCACCCCTTAGAGTCTGGTCTGCTTGAGGTTTCTTCCTCAATACATCAGAGGGAGTTTTTCCTTACCACTGTCACCTGTGTGTTTGCTCTGGGGGTAGGTAATGTGTATATATGTATGTATACAGGGGGTGGGCGTTTATAAGCCTTGCTTCTGCTCACCCCTTTTTGGTCACACATGTCACTGTGGAATTGTCTTGTATATCAGTCTTTGTTATTGATGAATTGTGTGCCAAATAAATAAGTTCAAGTAAAAAAAAAATAAATAAATAAAAGTTCATCAAACTATTAAAGCTTTAGAGCGCAGGAAATGATGTGCACCCGATTTCACTGATCCTTACTTTTTGAAGCTGGCAGCTGATTTTCTAGCAGAGCCTCTTGAATATCTTTTTAACCTCACAGTGGAAAAGAATGAAATTCCCTTTGTAGTGGAGCAGATAACTGTAACAACTGTTCATTTCTGGAAACAAGCAGCCAGGTAGGGGTCAATAGAAGAATTACACAGGGGTCAAAATTTAAAAATGCTTTAATCATGTTGAAAACTATACCACATTATTTATCTGATCATGAAAGTTATAGTTTGCAGGCACTGACATTAAGCTTTTTAGTGTACTTGTCCATAGGATAAGTAACTCTGGCTGTTTACTTGTCCTATAGGAAAAGCTGGTTGTCCAGACAAGCGAGCGCCGCAGTCACGTGATACATACGCCAATGGCGCGTGTCACCTAGGGGTGTCTGGGGGCATGCTACTGTAGAAGTACTGAAATTACACTTTTTCATAAATTGCTTCTCTCCTGTGTGGGTGGTAAAACTGAATTTCCAAAAAATAAATTTGATTACATATTGCATGCATAGCCTCTAGCCTTTTAATCTGTTAACCAAGACTCATAATGTTTCTCTCCTGTGATTGTTCATATTTGGGGAAAAAAATTAAAATAATTGGTAAATGCCAATCTGCATCTCTTTCTCTCCTGGGTGTTTTCTGAATTCATCACTGAATTTGCCAGTATGTTTTTTGATAAAGCAAATCAGATTCTTTTATTTCAGCATTTAAAAATGTCTTACTGGTCTGCAACTGAAGGAAAATCCTGACAGACATGGCAGTATATTGTGTTGTCCTCTTCCACGGATAATCCTGTGTCCAGCTCCTCACAAACTTCCTCTCTCTTTCTCTCTCTTCATACCTCTTCTTTGAAGCTTCTACATTTGCAGGGGTTGATGCTTTGTGTTTGACTGGTGTTTTCCCTGGTATCTGGCCCAGTTTTGGAGGTTTTAGAAAAGACATTCTGTTCAACATATTCTTCAAAAGGCGTGTTAATCGATGTGATGTTCGTTATCTAATGTTTCCCGCCACAGCATCTTGCAAGGAGATGCAACGAATGCACACTCCATACAGTGGTCTCGTGCACACATGATACAGGGTTCTCTCCAGAAATTTTAAGTATAGCGGTGCTGTTAGCAATTATCGCCCGAGGCAGAGCGCATTGTGAGTCATTTTGACTGGTTTTAGATGCAATGAAAGCAAGAATAATAGACAAAACATTTACACTTATGTTGTAATATGTTGTTGTAATCTCGTTGTGGTTGCACTTGTAATGACAATGACAATAAATCTCATCTATCTAATATCAAAGTTCTTTTTTGTATTTTTCTGTCTATGTTAAGAAAATAAATGACACTGAAAAGTTTAAAAACATTAATATTTGATGGACATAGCATTTGCTCTCTTTTTTTTTTTTTAAATGACACACTGTACCTTTAGTCCAGTAAGAGTCCAGGCAGAGTTTTTCTGTCATGTTGACAGTTTAGCTTTTTTTTTTCTCAACATTTTTAAGTGGAATTGCATACTTATTTAAAAAAAACAAAAAACAATATATCCCCTAATTGTCTTGTTTGAACAAGAGCTAAATCTGGACTGATTTGATTGTCAAATCAGAATCAAATTTATTGCAAAGTAAGTTCTCACATACAAGTGATTTGATCTGGTGTTATTAGTGCATAAACAACAATAATAAAAAGAAAATGAAAAAAATAATTCTGGAAGAAGTGAAGGAGTAAATCTGCTCTTTTAAAGATTAATCCTGGATGAAAAAACGTTCTGAATCAGTTTTTCACACTTTACTGTTTCACTGAGGCTGTGTGGTGAAGACGATCTTTTATTAAAATTGTTTCACTGCTTTTTACAGCTGTAGCGTCTAATAACACGTTTTCCTCTTCTCTGTCTCTGTCTCTCTCTGTGAGGGAACAAGAGACTCTTCACTCTCACACCGTATTTGAGGAAACTTTGTAAACATGAAGGCTTTCAACTGTAAAATAAAGCCTATAAATGAATTTCTGGAGCTATGCAAGCAGAAGGAGCTCCTTTTTATCTGAAGACTTTGACAGAGTTTTTTTCCACTGTGCGCTCTGAGCTGCAGCCTGCCGGCAGTGGAGGGGAGAGCGGGCAGTTCAGCACAAACAGCCTGGCTGGATTTTAGAAAAAATACCTGGTAGCAGGGCAGAGTGTGACGGCACTGTCAGAACACTGATGGCGCGGCACCGTTGTTCCATTGTCTGGGGAGAACCTGTGATATCATGTTTTCTGACTGTCCGCTGCGTGGAGAGTGGCAGGAAAACCGAAGACGCTTTATCGCGAGGTGCGGGACAAGACGTGATGTAAAAAACAACTTGTCCAGTCAGACAACGATATAGAGTTATTGCTTGTCCGATCACATTCTACACTTGTCCCGGACGATCGGACAAGCGTTAATGCCGATGGTAGGTTTGGTCTATCTATGACTGAATGTTCTGGAGTTATGGGATAAAAAGAGCAAAAATGGTGACAAAGGTCAATTTCAGTCTGTACAGGGGTCAGAAGTTAAAGTTGCTCCAATTTTGGTAAAAAAGTTGTGCAAATTATTGGTTGAGTTAATAGGGTTTTAAAAAGGAATAGCTTGCACCATGTGTCATGCTTAGTTATCATGTTACAGGGTAACATGTCACATGTCATAGAATCCAATGGAGGTCGACCTTGTTTGACCTTTACTTTGGAGACCAAACATTCAACACATCAAAACTATTCCATTTATTAATCCTATTAGCACAACCGATAATTTGCACCTACCTGGCTGCCTATTGAAAATTTAGGTGGCTAACGTGCTTTTACAAAGGAGTGATGTCTAAGGAGTGTTTGTGACAAATTTGGTGCTTGTTTCACCATGTGAAAGATTCCTCCATAAATATTCTGCCATCTGCTTCACTATAGCATGTAAAGCAGCTTTTGTTCTCCCTTTACTAAAAGATGGCTACCCAGTGATTTTAACTAATTATACACCAACATCTAATCTAGCAGTACTGGTCAAAATTCTTGACATTCTGGTGAGTGAACAAGTAAAAGATGGGGACAAGTCGGCCGACAGACGGAGATCGGTCACCTGGTGTCCTGGTGCAAACAGAACAAGCTGGAGCTCAGCACCCTGAAGACAGTGGAGATGGTTGATGACTTCAGAAAGAACCCAGTCCTGTGTGACTCCCCAGTTGCCATTGTAAAGTCCTTCTGCTACCTGTGGATCACCATCACCAGGACCTCAAGTAGGAGCTGAATGTCAGCTCTCTCATCAAGAGAGCAAAACAGAAGATGTACTTTCTACAGCAGCTGAGAGAATTCAACCTGCCACAAGCAATGATGGTGAACTTCTACACCGCCATCACTGAGTCCATCATCTTTGTCTGTCACCACTAATAACCTAAACAGCTACAGAAATTTTGGAAAGTTATTAAATCTCTGTCTGTGAGGAAAAGCTCTCAATGACATATTATGTTTTCGTGTACCTCGTGTCTTCACTGAAGCAGGAAAGAATGCCTTTATTTTTTCAGCTCCCTCTGACTGGAACTTTCTCCAAACTGAACTGAAACTGTCCAGATGGACTTCCTTAAACTCCTTTCAGTTTATTTAATAAGATCGCAAATGTGACTTGTTTGTGCAGTGCCTATGTTTCTAAAACGAAATCTGCCTGATCCTTTACACCATGTGCAATATTATTATGACCACGTCAGCTGTATTTTATTTATCACCATCATTCTCCTGTTGATGTTAAACTGTCCACGATGACGTGTGCTGCTGCCTTTCTTGGCCTGGTCTTCCTTGCGAAAGTGGCTTCAATCTCAGTGGAATTCTACCTGGTTAAATAAAGGTTATTATTTTTAAATCTGATGTCTATGTTCTGAATTTGTTACTGTCCACAAGGGGGTGCCGCTGGGTTCTGTTTTGGGTCCTCTTTTATTTATTAATCATACCAACTTTTTGGGCTCTAATGTGTCAGATGCTAATTTGCATTTTTATGCTGATGACACAGTTATTTATTGCTGTGGAGAGGGCTTTTGTTACTTACTTACTCTGAGGCTTTTGCCTGGAATAAACTGCAAGAGGAGTGGAAATTTAAAGTATCCATTTCACTGAGCACTTTTAAATCCACACTGAGAGCACTTGAGGCCAATTCCATAATATGCACTTGTTCTTTATAGGATGCTTGTAATTTAAATTTTTATCATCTTTTTATTTGGCTTTTGTTTGTGTTTGTGTAAATGTGAAACTGTGCTTTGTATTT
This sequence comes from Thalassophryne amazonica, assembly GCF_902500255.1. Classification (NCBI taxonomy): domain Eukaryota; kingdom Metazoa; phylum Chordata; class Actinopteri; order Batrachoidiformes; family Batrachoididae; genus Thalassophryne; species Thalassophryne amazonica. The sequence continues at coordinate 86,834,482 of NC_047118.1, forward strand.
GCTGCTGTTTATCTTGACCAGGACTCCCTTGGAAAAGATGTTCTTAATCTCAATGGGAGTTTTTCTGGTTAAATTAAAAAAGAGCATGCCACTTGTGGGATTTGAACCTGAAAAGAACTGAATAGCAGACGAGAACCTTACCACTGCGCTACAGCCACAGTTAGATCACATGAGCGTAAAATCCCTCAAATAAATAAGGAGGTAAACGTATTTGATAAAAAAAAAATACAATGAAACGATGTATGAAAGAAGATGTTAATTTATGAGATATTTTCCTGCCTAACCCCCAAAATATTAGCCAATGTTAAATGACACAACAGGTAAGTTGGAGCAAAGTTTGCCACAAAGAGATCTGTGCTGGAATGATTCTGTCTGCTTGTCTTGATCAGCGATTGGGCACAAATACTTCAAGTTCAGTGGCTGAGAGAAAAGGAGGCTGGAGATCATTATCATACCGCACAAATGCTGTTTTTTACATGCATTGTGTGCGTCTGAATGGCGTATTTTACAGCGTTTTTTTAAGGACTCCATTGCAGTGTGAAAAACGACGTATTTTTTGACAGATTACAGCACATTTAATGGCGTTGTGTTTAATTACGGCTTAAAAAGCACCGTAATAACTGACAAAACGGCGTATTCTTGGTGATACGTGCCTGAAAGTGACATTTGTGGCACTCTTGGCTTGCCATACTAAACTGCGTTTTTTTAACGCCACTTTTTAAAAGGCTCCATTGCTGCGTAATAATGGCGTATGTCTGACCCATTTTATGGCACATTCAACAGCACTGTCTTTTATTACGGTGAGAAAAAAAAAGCGCCGGAATGAACAAAACCAGACAAATTTCATAAGTATTTTGAATGGAAGCCTGTTGACAATGACAAAATGATTTTTTTTTTAACAAAATGCTGCTTGTTGCCAATAAGATGGTAAAAAACATGCAAGTGCAAGTTTCACACAGTTCCCTGGGTGTGATGAACCAAACAGTTTCTGCAGTGTGCAGACTGATTATACTTCAATAATGGATCAAATACATTTGGCAGGAAACTCCGCAAATCTGAACAACACGCAGTTGGAAAAAGACGCTCAAATGAGTAGCAAATTAATTCATGGAGCAAATTCGCTGAGCGCATGGTAGATCAGCACCTGTCCCCGTGGACAACGCAGGAGACAACCTGAACAGTCCCTGGTAAGGAAAACTCCCTCTAATGATTTGAGGAAGAAACCTCAAGCAGACCAGACTCAAAGGGGCGACCCTCTGCTTGGGCCATGCTACCAACACAGTTAACAATACAAATATAGAGGAAATTTATGTCTTTTGTTTCTATCTTCACCTGCGTAAATGACTTATCAGTCCAATGCGCAAGTGACAATCTCTGCTGCATTTGTTGCATGTGTACTGTGATGCCTGCTGAGGCTCAGCTGTTGCTCCTTCCTCCTGGCTCATTGCTCATCAATGCCTTGGTTCCTCCTGCTCAGCCCTCTGTGCACCTGTTCTGACAGTAAGGCACCAGGCTGGTCCTCTGCACACTGCTCCCATGTGTTGACATTAATGCTGCACATTTTCATGTCCTTCTTGCAGACATCCTTGAAGCACAGATGTAGCTGACCAGCCAAATGAGTGCCCTCTGCCAGCTCTCCGCACAGTAGATCTTTAGGAATGCGGCCCAGATCCAAAGAGAGGCGATTAACAAGCTGCTGCAGACCGTCTTTGGAGTGTGATGTCAAGGCTGCATCGTCAGCAAAGAGCATCTCATGGATGAGTACCTCCACAACCGTGGTCTTTGTGCCATGTCAGGCAATGTTGAAAAGCTTACCCTTGGCCCTGGTGTGAATCTACACTCTGCAATCCTTCAAGGTGTGCTTGAGGAGAATGGAGAAGAAGATTCCAAAGAGTGTCGTGCAAGGACACAGCCCTATTTCACCCCACTGCTAACTGGAAAGACCTCTGATGTTGCGCCATTGAAGCAAACTATACTGTGCATGTTCTCATGGAATGAAGGGACCACTGCGAGGTGTTTTGAGGGACAGCCAATCTTCTGCAAGCACCTGAAGAGTCTGCTTTGACTGACCAAGTTGAACGCCTTGGTCAGGTTGATAAAGGTGATGTAGAGTGGCATTTGCTGCTCTTGACAAGTCTCCTGCAGCCGGCGTATTGATCATGTCCATGGTAGACCTCCCAGCTCGAAAGCCGCACTGGGACTCTGAGTAAACATGCAAGGCCAAGGTCTGTAGATGCGCTAAGGCAACATGGGTGAAGGCCTTCCCAACAGTGCTGAGAAGGGAAATGGCTCGATAATTATCGCATCTGTCTCCTTTGTTCTATACAAGGTGATGATGCTCACATCTCGCATGTCCTGGGCAATGTGTCCCTGTTCCCTGCAGACGTAGAGAAGATTGTGCAGGTGTTTTAGCAGCACAGCTTTCCCACTCTTTAAGACTTCTGTTGGGATGCTGTCACTCCCTGGGGCCTTTCCACTCGCAAGGCAGTCAATGGCTTCTCCAAGCTAGACATGCCACCATGGTTGGTGGTGTATCAAGCTTTTCCATGACCAGCAGATCTGGGATGTCCTCGAGGGCAGCGACTGTGACAATGTTCGGGGTTGCGTACAGCTCGAGATAGTCTTCAACTCAGCGCTGCAGCTGCTTCCCCTGGTCTATGATGACTTTGCCTGGCTTTGACTTGAGTGGGGCAAACTTGGAGGTGGATGAACAAACAAACAAACCAGCAGACAGACCAACAGAGCCTTGTCGAATTACTTCAACAAGATTAACAAACGAAAAGTCAGTGTTACACTGACTAGTCTTGTTGAAAGGTTTTTTTGCTCTTTTACTTTCAGTTTTCATGACTGAATGATTTGCACTTCGCAGCCACAATACCACGGTGCAAACATATGGAATTCAGTGGCTGAGAGAAAATTTTTAATTTAACCAGGTTAGTCCCATTGAGATGGGATCCTGATGGGATGCCATCTCAATGGGATGCCTTCTTGATGCCCTCATACATACTTCTTGCATCCACAGTGTTGGCAGCTGTCTGTATACCGCTGCAGAGGTTCAGCCAGTGTGAATCGGCGCAGTGGTGGGTGGTTTGCTGGGCTTTTCTCTTGGAAGCTTTGAGGGCTGCTAATGTGCTGGGACTGGGCACTGCCTTGTAGGCCAGGAGGGCTCTCCTCTTGGCCTCAGTCACAGGCTCCATTTTCTCCTAGTGGGTTTCCTACCAGTCTGCATTTTTGTGCTCCTTTTTCCCGTAGGAGTTGATGGCTGAGTTGTACACAGCATCTCGGACCACTTGGTATCAATGACACCCTCCTCACCTTCCGGTGTATCTTCAGTGAGGGCTTCGTGCAACTGGCTGATGAACTGCTGCATTTTCTCTGTGCTGCCAACACAGCAGGTGTTGATGCATGGCCAACCCTTTTGGAATGTTCTTAATTTGTTTGATAAATTTCATTCAGAATATTTGGAAAGGACTACTTATACTGATCATTTTTACTTTAATTTACCAAGATCATCAAGTATATTTAAACAATTTCACAGCTTTTTAATTTACTCAATATTGCTTTAATACTTTATTTTCTCTTTTCATTCTTTAATCGAACATACACAGTGTAAAAAAACAACTCTCACACATTACAAAAAAAATGCAAATATCAACCACCCCAACCCTCTTGAGGTTTAGAACCAAAAAAGGAAAGAGAGAGAGAGAGAGAGAGAGAGAGAGAGAGAGAGAGAGAGAGAGAGAGAGAGAAAGGGCACAAAATTAGACAGTCTTCTTACCATTAATCTGTGTTTGCTTTTAAATACAACAATTTGGTTCTCACATAGATCTTTGGAAATAAAAAGAGCAATTACCACTAAAAGGCCTTTCACATTGAACACGTCAGGCTAATCCGTCAACGCTTTCCAATCCGTCGGATGTGTTTCCAACGCGTCATGACATAGATGCATCGCTTCGGAAGCGGCAAGGGGGCGGAGATTGCGGCTACGTCACAATTTGGCTGTTTCCACAACCTGAAAAAAGTTCAGCGATCGCCATCATGAATTTGCGTCACCTGAACCACAAAAAAGCTTTAAAAAACAGCAGCAGAACGATTCTCCCATCACCCTACTGGGAGAAGCTTTTTTTCAGCTACTTTTCAGAGTGACGCCGACCGAGGGAGGACTGACGACTTGGTGGGATATAGATCGAACCGCAACAGCGGGCCGACCCCCACGGAGAAGCCGGCCTTCAGGCATCATCACTGAGCAGAGCGAGGCAGGCAGCCGGGGGGGATGGAGTAAACCCACTCAGTCCGAAATCTCCTACTTTTTGGATATATGTGAAGTCCCAGTTTGACCAACGGAGTTTAGTTCTGCAGCTTTATCGAGGTGAGAATAATATTAAAATAAAACGTGACAGTTTAATGATCGGCTAACGTTAGCTTAGCCTTTTAGCACAGTTGATCTGAGGGAATGCTTAGATGTGGACTCTGCCAAGAAGGTTGTGTTTTCAGTCGAGTCCGTTTGTTGGTTGGTTGGTTGGTGTGTTAGCAGGATTGCTCAAAAAATCCTCAATGGATTTCAATTAAATTTTTTACCAGGGGTGTATCTTGGCCTAACTTAGAAGTCATTAAATTTTGGTAATGATCCGGAACACAATCCGGATCCAGTAATTTTTTTTAAGGATTCTTTATCATTGCAGGATAGGGCCAATTTCAACATTTCTGCATCTAACTTCATGAAGACGGGTCACAAAGGCTGAACAAAAATTAAGTTACGACACAACAATAATTTAGCATTTGTTTCTCCTGATTGAATAAACTTATTAAAAAAAAAACAAAAAACGTGTAGTTCATGCAGTTTCTCTTTATAAATACATTTGCTGAAGATCTAAGGGTTTAACCCTCTGGGGCCGACGTCGTAGTATATGACGGCTGAGACCAAGCTTTACTAAGTTATAAATAACTTTTTAATGATATGAGATAGAAAATTACTTTTTTTGCTGAAAAGTTAACTCCGCTGACTTTCGAGCCACCGTCCACCATCTTTGTACTCCTCACACCCAGTGACAACAAACCAAGAACTTCTACCGACCTGGAAAGCCAAGGTCGTAGCAACTCAGGTGAGCTTTCAGAAGAGGTCTTATCCGACCTGACCGCCAAAATATTGCCTGGCTACTTGCACAACATGCAACAAGCCATGCGTGAAGGCATAGTTGCTGAAATGTCTGAACTCATCAGTCAGACATTAGCAGCAACTGTGGAAAAGAAAAACCTGGCTACAGTGCTTAGCAAATTAGCCATTTCCACAGCCCTGAAGCTCAAACATGCATAATCACTCATGGAGAAATCAGTTTTTTCTCTAAAAAGGCAGAAAGAACAAAATACCGAATTGCGCAAGGGGAATAAACTCCTGAGACAACAATTAGAAGAAACACAACAGTCTTTGACCCTTGCTGAAGAAAAATTGGAAGACCTACAGGCTTCCCCAGATCAGCCCGATGAATCAGATACTGCATCTGATCCTGGAGCTAAAGACCAAACCTTACTCCTGAAAGAAACTCTTCAGGAACGTGACAATGAAATTAAGGAGTTACAAAGTGAACTTAGCTCCGTGCGTCTGGAACAAGGAGAAGCTCATAATTTACTCCAACAGGCGTATGGTGAGCTTAAAACATTGAAGAGTCATGCTGGAAAGCATAAAAACATTTTGGAGTCTGAAAAGCTGAAGAATCGTGAGGTGCTGAGACATCTGACAGATACATAACCTCTTTTAGACGATACTAGAGAACAAAATGAGCACCTCATTGCTGAAGTGCAATCATTAAAGTGCGAACTCCAATTAAACTCCCAACCACCAGGAGACCATGAACAAAACGTCATGTGGAAAAATGGAACGCAAACGTTCACCACCACAGACCGCAAAGAATTGCGCCCTGAACCTCTGTCAGGACCCATGTTGCGTTCCCGGGAAGTCCAACCTCCTTATCAGGGGTATCGAGAAACACCGCCTCTCCTTCCCACTCAGATGTGCCCTACCACAGTCCTTAATGACAGAGAATTGGACAAGATTGCATGGCTCATTAACCGTTTTGATCCAACTCGGGGAGGCTCCCCGACACATGTGCATATTTACAGTAGTGTTCAGAATAATAGTAGTGCTATGTGACTAAAAAGATTAATCCAGGTTTTGAGCATATTTCTTATTGTTACATGGGAAACAAGGTACCAGTAGATTCTCACTAATCCAACAAAACCAAGCATTCATGATATGCACACTCTTAAGGCTATGAAACTGGGCTATTAGCAAAAAAAGTAGAAAAGGGGGTGTTCACAATAATAGTAGTGTAGCATTCAGTCAGTGAGTTCGTCAAGTTTGTGGAACAAACAGGTGTGAATCAGGTGTCCCCTATGTAAGGATGAAGCCAGCACCTGTTGAACATGCTTTTCTCTTTGAAAGCCTGAGGAAAATGGGACGTTCAAGACATTGTTCAGAAGAACAGCGTAGTTTGATTAAAACGTTGATTTGAGAGGGGCAAACTTATACGCAGGTGCAAAAAATTATAGGCTGTTCATCTACAATGATCTCCAATGCTTTAAAATGGACAAAAAACCAGAGACGCTTGGAAGAAAATGGAAAACAACCATCAAAATGGATAGAAGAATAACCTGAATGGCAACGGCTCACCCATTGATCAGCTCCAGGATGATCAAAGACAGTCTGGAGTTACCTGTAAGTGCTGTGACAGTTAGAAGACGCCTGTGTGAAGCTAATTTATTTGCAAGAATCCCCCGCAAAGTCCCTCTGTTAAATAAAAGACGTGCAGAAGAGGTTACAATTTGCCAAAGAACACATCAACTGGCCTAAAGAGAAATGGAGGAATATTTTGTGGACTGATGAGGGGAAAATTGTTCTTTTTGGGTCCAAGGGCCACAGACAGTTTGTGAGATGACCCCCAAACTCTGAATTCAAGCCACAGTTCACAGTGAAGACAGTGAAGCATGGTGGTGCAAGCATCATGATATGGGCATGTTTCTCCTACTATGGTGTTGGACCTATATATCGCATACCAGGTATCATGGATCAGTTTGGATATGTCAAAATACTCGAAGAGGTCATGTTGCCTTATGCTGAAGAGGACATGCCCTTGAAATGGGTGTTTCAACAAGACAATGACCCCAAGCACACTAGTAAACGAGCAAAATCTTGGTTCCAAACCAACAAAATTAATGCCTCACAGATGTGAAGTAATCATGAAAAACTGTGGTTATACAACTAAATACTAGTTTAGTGATTCACAGGACTGCTAAAAAAGCAGTTTAACATAACAGTTTTGAGTTTGTAGCGTCAACAGCAGATGCTACTATTATTGTGAACACCCCCTTTTCTACTTTTTTTTTTTTACTAATAGCCCAATTTCATAGCCTTAAGAGTGTGCATATCATGAATGCTTGGTCGTGTTGGATTTGGGAGAATCTACTGAATCTACTGGCACCTTGTTTCCCATGTAACAATAAGAAATATACTCAAAACCTAGATTAATCTTTTTAGTCACATAGCACTACTATTATTCTGAACACTACTGTAAATGACATGTGCTATTATCTCAGGGATTTCACTCATGCTACCGGTGAACATGACATCCACTTCATCAAGCAGACTTCTAGCCGTGAGGTCAGCTGGTTCGTTGAGCGTTAACCCGCAGAGGTACAACAAGACTTTGCTAAACTTAGCTTAGCATTAGAAAAAGAATATTCAGATCATTCCGTTCGGACAGGCCTAGCTGCCGCTATGGACATCAAACAAGGCAGACGCGAACCGCCCCAACAATATTACAACAGGCTTCTCTGTACCTATTTCGGCACCCGAAATTAACCAGGTATGGAAGAAGACCTTAATTTTAAAACCTTGTTCGTTGAGAACCTCCACTCTAACACGAGTCATCATCTGGGAATCCTGGGAGATCCCAATGAGGCTCCCATACAGTACCCATACAAGGTTGTTTAGCGAAACCTTGCAATGAAAGGTTTCGCTAAACAAATTAAGAGAGAGGGTAAATCCGAGGACAAAATGATCCTCAGCCTTGAAGCACCTAGGCCTACCCTCGAGCTTGAAGGCACCTCTGGGGGGGTCATTTAAACCCTATACTGGCTCTCCCACTACCTCCCCTTGACAAATGAAACCATCTGTCAGAAGCCGACCCAAGGACCGAGGTGGACCATGAGCAAAACCGCAGTGGTCCCCACAAAACCGAGGTGACTTCGGAACCAGAGAGGGCTCTGAAACTGGTGAAAATCGGGGTAATAAATTCAAACCCAGACAGTGGAGAAGCCCACCACCTGGGAAGATCACCCCAATGACAGACGTGAGTACCCAGGTTACCGATCCCAAGGATGGCAGGGTTCCAGACACCCACATGAGGGACCACCTGTACGGAACAATAAGAGCACTTGGAACCGAGACTCCATAGAGAGACCAATCCAAGCACTCAGGTAAGTATGTGGCCTCAAGCCTCCACCAAGAAATCCGGAAGATCATGGAAGGCCTCCTCCAGGACTTTGAGGATGAAAAGGCCCCCCCCAAAAAAAGCTAACGTGCTGTATGTAACCAGCATAGCTCCAACCACCCACCCGGTGTCTTCACAAACTCCGCCAGAGGCATCTGAGGAAGACCTATACTGGAGTGTAGACAACCCGCTAGCATCACCATCCCAGGACCCACGTCCTGAGACACTGTACTTTTCAGATGGGGACCAAGAACCAAGAGAGACCAAGTCTGGTTCTCCCAGTGCCATCTTTGTAGTCCAGGTCGATCAGGACAAGAGATCACACACTGATCCATTGTCTGTTATACCTGGACAACCACCTGTACGGAAAGTCTTGGACAACCTCTCTGAGAAGGGGATTGCAAAGAAATTTTATTTGTCCCTAATCCTGGAAAACTCACTAAGACATGAGGCTCTTCTGGACACTGCTGCCGATGTCACCCTGATGTCTACCTCACCGTTTAAACAACTGCAGGTAGCAACACGGCAGGCCCACAGAAAACTCAAACTATTGCCGTGTTCGTTGGAGATCCAGCCCTACAAGAACAACCCGGCCACTTTGTCCTCAATGGCTCTGGTCAACATCACTGTCGGACCCATGAGTCTGGTACACCCCGTGTACGTGTTCTCAACCGATTTGAACCCCTCATCGATTTCAAATGGTTAAAACTGTGGGCACAGGTCCGTCACCCTCACCACCTGAGGCGACTCAACCAGCGGAGCCCCAATGTTATGCCATTGAGACTTTGATCCCAGATGATACAGAACCCCCACGCGACACGGTCACAGCAGAAATTCCGTCGGCTGTCGACCCGTGGAATGCTTCCTGGCCCCCAGATGCACTGCTGGCTGAGAAGGACACTTTCCTCTGTAAGCTGTCAGAGGACACTAATGCGAGTGAGTACTGTCCTCTGGTAGTAGATGGTCTCCATTTGGAAAGCACACACACTGCTGACGTAGCTCTGGCTCTTTGAAAAAAAGTAGAATGTTTGGTGGTGGTACTGGTGGTGAGCTTGTTAAAGTTGTGTAGATAAGTGATTATAATGTCACTACTGAAGGTGTTATTGTTGTCACCAAGGGTTGTGGAAGAATGTTGTACATACGGCATGTGAATTTCTGAATTTTGTTTTCAAAAAAATGCAAAATTGTCAGTGATTCGTATAAGTAACACTGAATTACTGACATGCGTTTGGTTTCAGGGATCGTTTGTTGTACCTCTTTCTCTGTGTCAGTGTACTCTTTAACTCGTTCCACAGCAACAATGTTTGTCTCCACATCAGAGGTCATCCTCACCAGCCAGGTAAGAGAAGCAGTCAACTGCAAATAAGAACAAAAGAAACATTAAATAATCCACAGCACCGTGGACACAACAACCATTCTAGAGTGCGACCTTGCTGGGTCACATCCACCTGTCTAACATCGTGATGAGAAAGAATGTTGGACCAAAGATCAGACGGAGCATTTCATCATCATGATGAATGACTCAGTGAGCGTTAATTCATCCCAAACATGCCTCTGTTTAAAGATTTTTGTAGAATATCTGACTGCAGCACTTGAGAAGCAGAGTGAGGAATCACAATCTGGGTCTGTGACTGTCCTGGATCAAGACCAGAATCCAGGCTTTTCCTGACTACCTTGACTCAGACATCAGACGTGTGTGCACATAGTCAAAGTATCAAACTAGTCTCTGATCTTGGCACCAATGTTGAAGTCTCAGAGACCTTGGCATTTCAGACAGAGACATCCACCTGGGAAGAGCTCATTACTGGAGAGGAATGACAGTCTCATCCAGACCAAACCTTTAGGGAATGTTTGGGAAATGTTGGACTGGACAATCTAAAACTTGGGGTTCATCCAGTTTCTGTGATGCAGAATTTGAGCTGGGTTAAAAAGTGTACAGAAGAGACAGAACTGATATGAGACATGTAGGCAGCGGAAGGGTCGATCGGGACTTGGCTTCAAACAGGAATGACAACCTATCTGGTAAACAAAATGTTGATGCTGTGTTGTGCAATGTTGACTGGGTGCTTCATGGAAGAAACTGTTTGAGGGTGCTTCATGGAAGAAACCATGTCTGAGTGCTTCATGGAAGAAATCATGTCTGAGTGCTTCATGGAAGAAAGCATGTCTGGGTGCTTCATGGAAGAAAGCATGTCTGGGTGCTTCATGGAAGAAAGCATGTCTGGGTGCTTCATGGAAGAAACCATGTCTGGGTGCTTCATGGAAGAAACTGTATGAGGGTGCTTCACGGAAGAAACCATGTCTGAGTGCTTCATGGAAGAAATCATGTCTGAGTGCTTCATGGAAGAAATCATGTCTGAGTGCTTCATGGAAGAAATCATGTCTGAGTGCTTCATGGAAGAAACCGTTTCAGGGTGCTTCATGGAAGAAACCATGTCTGAGTGCTTCGTAGAAGAAACCATGTCTGGGTGCTTCATGGTAGAAACCATGTCTGGGTGCTTCATGGAAGAAACCATGTCTGGGTGCTTCATGGAAGAAACTGTTTGAGGGTGCTTCATGGAAGAAACTGTTTGAGGGTGCTTCATGGAAGAAACCATGTCTGAGTGCTTCATAGAAGAAACCATGTCTGGGTGCATCGTGGAAGAAACCATGTCTGGGTGCATCGTGGAAGAAACCATGTCTAAGTGCTTCATGGAAGAAATCGTTTCAGGGTGCTTCATGGAAGAAACGATGTCTGGGTGCTTCATTTGAAGAAACCATGGCTGAGTGCTTCATGGAAGAAACCATGTCTGGGTGATTCATGGAAGAAACCATGTCTGGGTGCTTCATGGCTAGAAACCATGTCTGGGTGCTTCATGGAAGAAACCATGTCTGGTGCTTCATGGAAGAAACCATGTCTGGGTGTTTCATGGAAGAAACCATGTCTGGGTGCTTCATGGAAGAAACCGTTTCAGTGTGCTTCATGTTAGAAACCATGTCTGGGTGTTTCATGGAAGAAACCATGTCTGGGTGCTTCATGGAAGAAACCATGTCTAAGTGCTTCATGGAAGAAACCGTTTCAGGGTGCTTCATGGAATAAACCATTTCAGGGTGCTTCATGAAAGAAACTGTTTCAGGGTGCTTCATGGAAGAAACCATGTCTGAGTGCTTCATGGAAGAATCTGTTTCAGGGTGCTTCATGGAAGAATCAGTTTCAGGGTGCTTCTTGGAAGAAACCATGTCTGGGTGCTTCATGGAAGAAACCATGTCTGGGTGCTTCATGGAAGAAACCATGTCTGGGTGCTTCATGGAAGAAACTGTTTCAGGGTGCTTCATGGAAGAAACCATGTCTGGGTGCTTCATGGAGAAACCATGTCTGGGTGTTCATGAAGAAACCATGTCTGGGTGCTCATGAAGAACCATGTCTGAGTGCTCATGGAAGAAACTGTTTCAGTGTGCTTCATGTTAGAAACCATTTCAGGGTGCTTCATAGAAGAAACCATGTCTGAGTGCTTCATGGAAGAAATCGTTTCAGGGTGCTTCATGTAAGAAACAATGTCTGGGTGCTTCATTGAAGAAACCATGTCTGAGTGCTTCATGGAAGAAACCATGTCTGGGTGATTCATGGAAGAAACCATGTCTGGGTGCTTCATGGAAGAAACCATGTCTGGGTGCTTCATGGAAGAAACCATGTCTGGTGCTTCATGGAAGAAACCATGTCTGGTGCTTCATGGAAGAAACCATGTCTGGGTGTTTCATGGAAGAAACCATGTGTGGGTGCTTCATGGAAGAAACCGTTTCAGGGTGCTTCATGGTAGAAACCATGTCTGGGTGCTTCATGGAAGAAACCACGTCTGGGTGTTTCATGGTAGGAACCATGTCTGGGTGCTTCATGAAAGAAACTGTTTCAAGGTGCTTCATGGAAGAAAACTTTTCAGGGTGCTTCATGGAAGAAACCATGTCTGGGTGCTTCATGGAAGAAACCGTTTCAGGGTGCTTCATGGTAGAAACCATGTCTGGGTGCTTCATGGAAGAAACGATGTCTGGGTGCTTCATGGAAGAAACTGTTTGAGGGTGCTTCATGGAAGAAACCATGTCTGAGTGCTTCATGGAAGAAATCATGTCTGGATGCTTCATGAAAGAAACCATTTCAGGGTGCATCATGGAAGAAACCATGTCAGGGTGCTTCATAAAAGGAACCATGTCTGGGTCCTTCATGGAAGAAACAATGTCTGGGTGCTTCATGGAAGAAACCGTTTCAGGGTGCTTCATAGTAGAAACCACGTCTGGGTGCTTCATGGAAGAAACCATGTCTGGGTGTTTCATAGAAGAAACCATGTCTGGGTGCTTCATGGAAGAAATCATGTCTGAGTGCTTCATGGAAGAAACCATGGCTGAGTGCTTCATGGAAGAAACCATGTCTGGGTGATTCATGGAAGAAACCATGTCTGGGTGCTTCATGGTTAGAAACCATGTCTGGGTGCTTCATGGAAGAAACCATGTCTGGTGCTTCATGGAAGAAACCATGTCTAGGTGTTTCATGGAAGAAACCATGTCTGGGTGCTTCATGGAAGAAACTGTTTCAGGGTGCTTCATGGTAGAAACCATGTCTGGGTGCTTCATGGAAGAAACCACGTCTGGGTGTTTCATGGAAGAAACCATGTCTGGGTGCTTCATGAAAGAAACTGTTTCAAGGTGCTTCATGGAAGAGAACTTTTCAGGGTGCTTCATGGAAGAAACCATGTCTGGGTGCTTCATGGAAGAAACCATGTTTGTGTGATTCATGGCAGAAACCATGTGTGGGTGCTTCATGAAAGAAACTGTTTCAGGGTGCTTCATTGAAGAAACCATTTTAGGGTGCTTCATGGAAGAAAGTGCTTCATGAATGAAACCGTTTCAGGGTACTTCACGGTAGAAACCATGTCTGGGTGCTTCATGGAAGAAACCATGTCTGGGTGCTTCATGGAAGAAACCATGTCTGGGTGCTTCATGGTAGAAACCATGTCTGGGTGCTTCATGGAAGAAACCATGTCTGGGTGTTGCATGGAAGAATCCATTTCTGGGTGCTTCATGGAAGAAACCATGTCTGGGTGCTTCATGGAAGAAACCGTTTCAGGGTGCTTCATGGAAGAAACGATGTCTGGGTGCTTCATGGAAAAAACGATGTCTGGGTGCTTCATGGAAGAAACGATATCTGGGTGCTTCATGGAAGAAACTGTTTGAGGGTGCTTCATGGAAGAAACTGTTTGAGGGTGCTTCATGGAAGAAACCATGTCTGAGTGCTTCATAGAAGAAACCATGTCTGGGTGCATAGTGGAAGAAACCATGTCTGGGTGCATCGTGGAAGAAACCATGTCTGAGTGCTTCATGTTAGAAACCATTTGAGGGTGCTTCATAGAAGAAACCATGTCTGAGTGCTTCATGGAAGAAATCGTTTCAGGGTGCTTCATGTAAGAAACAATGTCTGGGTGCTTCATTGAAGAAACCATGTCTGAGTGCTTCATGGAAGAAACCATGTCTGGGTGATTCATGGAAGAAACAATTACAGGGTGCTTCATGGAAGAAACTGATACAGGGTGCTTCATGGAAGAAACCATGTCTGAGTGCTTCATGGAAGAATGTTTCAGGGTGCTTCATGGAAGAATCCGTTTCAGGGTGCTTCATGGAAGAAACCATGTCTGGGTGCTTCATAGAAGAAACCATGTCTGGGTGCATCGTGGAAGAAACTATGTCTGAGTGATTCATGGAAGAAACACTTTCAGGGTGGTTCATGGAAGAAACCGTTTCAGGGTGCTTCATGAAAGAAACCGTTTCAGGGTGCTTCATGAAAGAAACCGTTTCAGGGTGCTTCATGAAAGAAACTGTTTCAGGGTGCTTCATGTTAGAAACCATGTCTGGGTGCTTCATGGAAGAAACCATGTCTGGGTGCTTCATGAAAGAAATTGTTTCAGGGTGCTTCATGGAAGAAACCATGTCTGGGTGCTTCATGGAAGAAACCATGTCTGGGTGCTTCATGAAAGAAACAATGTCTGGGTGCTTAATGGAAGAAACCATGTATGGGTGCTTCATGGAAGAAACCATGTCTGGGTGCTTCATGGAAGAAACCATGTCTGGGTGCTTCATGGAAGAAACCACGTCTGGGTGTTTCATGGAAGAAACCATGTCTGAGTGCTTCATGGAAGAAATCATGTCTGAGTGCTTCATGGAAGAAATCATGTCTGCGTGCTTCATGAAAGAAACCGTTGCAGGGTGCTTCATGGAAGAAACCATTTCAGGGTGCTTCATGGAAGAAACCATGTCTGGGTGCTTCATGGAAGAAACCATGTCTGGGTGCTTCATGGAAGAAACCATGTCTGAGTGCTTAATGGAAGAAAGTGTTTCAGTGTGCTTCATGTTAGAAACCATTTCATGGTGCTTCATAGAAGAAACAATGTCTGGGTGCTTCATGGAAGAAACTGTTTCAGGGTGCTTCATGGAAGAAACCATTATCTGGGTGCTTCATGGAAGAAAGCATGTCTGAGTGCTTCATGGAAGAATCTGTTTCAGTGTGCTTCATGTTAGAAACCATGTCTGGGTGCTTCATGGAAGAAACTGTTTCAGGGTGCTTCATGGAAGAAACCATTTCAAGGTGCTTCATGGAAGAAAGTGCTTCATGGAAGAAACCATTTCAGGGTGCTTCATGGTAGAAACCATGTCTGGGTGTTTCATGGAAGAAACCATGTCTGGGTGCTTCATGAAATAAACTGTTTCAGGGTGCTTCATGGAAGAAACCATTTCAAGGTGCTTCATGGAAGAAAGTGCTTCATGGAAGAAACCATTTCAGGGTGCTTCATGGTAGAAACCATGTCTGGGTGCTTCATGGAAGACACCATGTCTGGGTGCTTCATGGAAGAAACTGTTTGAGGGTGCTTCATGGAAGAAACCATGTCTGAGTGCTTCATGGAAGAAATCATGTCTGGGTGCTTCATGAAAGAAACCGTTGCAGGGTGCTTCATGGAAGAAACCATTTCAGGGTGCTTCATGGAAGAAACCATGTCTGGGTCCTTCATGGAAGAAACTGTTTTAGGGTGCTTCATGGAAGAAACCATGTCTGAGTGCTTCATGGAAGAAACCATGTCTGGGTGCTTCATGGAAGAAACCATGTCTGGGTGCTTCATGGAAGAAACCGTTTCAGGGTGCTTCATGGTAGAAAACATGTCTGGGTGCTTCATGGAAGAAATCATGTCTGGGTGCTTCATGAAAGAAACCGTTGCAGGGTGCTTCATGAAAGAAACTGTTTCAGGGTGCTTCATGTTAGAAACTATGTTTGGTTGCATCATGGAAGAAACCATGTCTGGGTGTTTCATGGAAGAAACAATGTCTGGGTGCTTCATGGAAGAAACCATGTCTGGGTGCTTCATGGAAGAAACCATGTCTGGGTGCTTCATGGAAGAAACCATGTCTGGGTGCTTCATGGTAGAAACCATGTCTGGGTGCTTCATGGAAGAAACCATGTCTGGGTGTTGCATGGAAGAATCCATTTCTGGGTGCTTCATGGAAGAAACCATGTCTGGGTGCTTCATGGAAGAAACTGTTTCAGGGTGCTTCATGGTAGAAACCATGTCTGGGTGCTTCATGGAAGAAACCATGTCTGGGTGTTTCATGGAAGAAACCATGTCTGGATGCTTCATGAAAGAAACCATGTCTGAGTGCTTCATGTGAGAAACTATGTTTGGTTGCTTCATGGAAGAAACCATGTCTGAGTGCTTCATGGAAGAAATAATGTCTGAGTGCTTCATGAAAGAAACTGTTTCAGGGTGCTTCATGGAAGAAACCATGTCTGAGTGCTTCATGGAAGAATCCGTTTCAGGGTGCTTCATGGAAGAATCCGTTTGAGGGTGCTTCATGAAGAAACAATGTCTGGGTGCTTCATGGAAGAAACCATGTCTGAGTGCTTCATGGAAGAAACCATGTCTGAGTGCTTCATGGAAGAAATAATGTCTGAGTGCTTCATGAAAGAAACTGTTTCAGGGTGCTTCATGGAAGAAACCATGTCTGAGTGCTTCATGGAAGAATCCGTTTCAGGGTGCTTCATGGAAGAATCCGTTTGAGGGTGCTTCATGGAAGAAACAATGTCTGGGTGCTTCATGGAAGAAACCATGTCTGAGTGCTTCATGGAAGAATCCGTTTCAGGGTGCTTCATGGAAGAATCCGTTTGAGGGTGCTTCATGGAAGAAACAATGTCTGGGTGCTTCATGGAAGAAACCATGCCTGAGTGCTTCATGGAAGAAACCATGTCTGAGTGCTTCATGGAAGAAATAATGTCTGAGTGCTTCATGAAAGAAACTGTTTCAGGGTGCTTCATGGAAGAAACCATGTCTGAGTGCTTCATGGAAGAATCCGTTTCAGGGTGCTTCATGGAAGAATCCGTTTGAGGGTGCTTCATGGAAGAAACAATGTCTGGGTGCTTCATGGAAGAAACCATGTCTGAGTGCTTCATGGAAGAAACTGTTTCAGTGTGCTTCATGTTAGAAACCATGTCTGGGTGTTTCATGGAAGAAACCATGTCTGAGTGCTTCATGGAAGAAACTGTTTCAGTGTGCTTCATGTTAGAAACCATGTCTGGGTGTTTCATGGAAGAAACCATGTCTGGGTGCTTCATGGAAGAAACCATGTCTGGGTGCTTCATGGAAGAAACTGTTTCAGGGTGCTTCATGGTAGAAACCATGTCTGGGTGCTTCATGGAAGAAACCATGTCTGGGTGTTGCATGGAAGAATCCATGTCTGGGTGCTTCATGAAAGAAGCTGTTT
Organism: Thalassophryne amazonica; assembly: GCF_902500255.1. NCBI lineage: Eukaryota > Metazoa > Chordata > Actinopteri > Batrachoidiformes > Batrachoididae > Thalassophryne > Thalassophryne amazonica. Next base: position 86,851,737 of record NC_047118.1, read on the forward strand.
CAGGGTGCTTCATGGAAGAAACCATTTTAGGGTGCTTCATGGAAGAAAGTGCATCATGGAAGAAACCGTTTCAGGGTGCTTCATGGTAGAAACCATGTCTGGGTGCTTCATGGAAGAAACCATGTCTGGGTGTTTCATGGAAGAAACCATGTCTGGGTGCTTCATGGAAAA
>NC_047118.1:86852407-86860281 GCF_902500255.1 Thalassophryne amazonica
GTGACTCAAATCCATAGAGTTTTTGACAAAATAAAAAGGTTGGTTTCTTTTCTAATAGACCTCGTATTGTTCAAAATGTGCATTTGTGTTTATTGTTTGAACCTTTTTGTTGTACAGTCTTTTCACAAGACCTCAGATTACCTTTATAAAGTGTCAAAAGTGTTGCTATGTGTTTTGAATAAATGTGTGTGGAAAATTATATCCACTTTACTTTTTCCTTTCTTATTTCTGATTGTAAACCTTTATAACACTTATAAAACACAGCAAAAAGCATATATATTATGAAAGCACAGGTTGTCTTGAAAAAATGAGACATAAAACTTGATTGTGGGATGCAGGGAGAGCTGTTAACACCAATAATAAAACATTTATGCCAGGCGAGTGAACTGTCCAAAAAAAGCCCTCGGACCCCAGAGGCTCCACTTAACATTTTCTGAGAATTTAACATAAGACCAGTCACATGGACCACCAGATGGAATATAATCTTCATGACTTTGGACCTTTTTACCCCAGCCTTTCTGTAGATACTTCATACATTGCATATTTTACACAAACCAAAAATTATCTTCATATATAAAATGTGGTTCAAGAAAATCTGTAATTTCTACATTGTTGTTCCAGTTAGAACTTTAAACTTCCCCATTTGAAGGACAGAATAACTTTGTACCGGATTTTATCTGGATCAGTGAAGTGGTTTTGTTCCAGCTGCCATGTGACTCTGTGCTTCCTTTGTCCAGAGGTTTTACGTGGCGTCTTCTCGTCAGCTCAAGCGTCTGGAGTCCGTGAGCCGGTCGCCCATTTACACTCACTTCAATGAAACATTGCTTGGCACATCTGTGATTCGAGCCTTCGGGGAACAGGAGCGTTTTATCCGAGAGAGTGACCAGCGGGTGGACTGTAACCAGAAGGCCTATTACCCCAGTATTGTAGCAAACAGGTCAGAAGCAGCGTGGTCTTTTTGTATATGCTAGGTCAGACAGGGAGGCTAATCCAATACCTCAGCTCTCCAAGAAATGGGAGCAAGCCAAAAAAATAAATCATAATTTCTAGATCCACTAGAATGTTCCTTTTCTTTTCTTTTCTTTTCTTTTCTTTTCTTTTACATTAACCTCAATGAATGAAATCCCCCTGACCTGGTTCTGCTGATGTGTCTGTGTTGACGCAGGTGGCTAGCAGTTCATCTGGAGTTTGTAGGAAACTGTATTGTTTCCTTCGCTGCATTGTTTGCTGTCGTAGCCAGAGACAGTCTAAGTCCTGGCATCATGGGCCTGTCTATTTCCTACGCCCTCCAGGTAAACACTCACATCCCACCAAAAAATGCACCACAGACAGAAAAAAATGACATCCTCCACATGACTGCTCAAAGATGACAATGCACCCTGAAACGGATTCCATGTAGGACTCAAACATGGTTTCTTCCATGAAGCACTCAAACATGGTTTCTTCCATGAAACACTCATACCTGGTTTCTTCCATGAAGCACTCAGACCTGGTTTCTTCCATGAAGCACCCTGAAACAGTTTCTTCCATGAAGCACCCAGACATGGTTTCTTCCATGAAGCACCCTGAAACGGTTTCTTCCACGATGCACCCAGACTTGGTTTCTTCCACGATGCACCCAGACTTGGTTTCTTCCACAATGCACCCAGACTTGGTTTCTTCCACAATGCACCCAGACATGCTTTCTTCCACGATGCACCCAGACATGCTTTCTTCCATGAAGCACCCTGAAATGGTTTCTTCCATGAAGCACCTTGAAACGGTTTCTTCCATGAAGCGCTTCGACATGGTTTCTTCCATGAAGTTCTCAGACATGGTTTCTTCCATGCAGCACTTAGACATGGTTTCTTCCATGAAGCACTCAGACATGGCTTCTTCCATGAAGCACCCAGACATGGTTTCTTCCATGAAGCACCCTGAAATGGTTTCTTCCATGAAGCACTCAGACATGGTTTCTTCCATGAAGCACCCAGACATGGTTTAGGGGAGGTGAAGGTCTAGTGGTTAAGGTGTTGGGCTTGAGTCCAGAAGATCATGGGTTCAAATCCCCGCCTGACTGGAAAATCACTAAGGGCCCTTGGGCAAGGCCTTTAATCCCCTATTGCTCGCGGTGTGTAGTGAGCGCCTTGTATGGCAGCACCCTGACATCGGGGTGAATGTGAGGCATTATTGTAAAGCGCTTTGAGCGTCTGATACAGATGGAAAAGCGCTATATAAATGCAGTCCATTTCACCCTGAAACGGTTTCTTCCATGAAGCACTCAGACATGATTTCTTCCATGAAGCACTCAGACATGGTTTCTTCCATGAAGCACCCTCAAACAGTTTCTTCCATGAAACACCCAGAAACTCTTTCTTCCATGAAGCACCCTCAAACAGTTTCTTCCATGAAACACCCAGAAACTCTTTCTTCCATGAAGCACCCTCAAACAGTTTCTTCCATGAAACACCCAGACATGGTTTCTTCCATGAAACACCCAGACATGGTTTCTTCCATGAAACACCAGACATGGTTTCTTCCATGAAGCACCCAGACATGGTTTCTACCATGAAGCACCCTGAAACAGTTTCTTCCATGAAGCACCCAGACATGGTTTCTTCCATGAAGCACTCAGACATGGTTTCTTCCATGAAGCACCCAGACATGGTTTCTAACATGAAGCACACTGAAACAGTTTCTTCCATGAAGCACTCAGACATGGTTTCTTCCATGAAGCACCCAGACATGGTGTCTTCCACGATGCACCCAGACATGGTTTCTTCTGTGAAGCACCCTGAAATTGTTTCTTCCATGAAGCACCCTGAAACAGCTTCTTCCATGAAGCACCCAGACATGCTTTCTTCCATGAAGCACCCTGAAATGGTTTCTTCCATGAAGAACTTAGACCTGGTTTCTTCCATGAAGTTCTCAGACATGGTTTCTTCCATGCAGCACTTAGACATGGTTTCTTCCATGAAGCACTCAGACATGGTTTCTTCCATGAAGCACCCAGACATGGTTTTTTCCATGACGCACCCTGAAATTGTTTCTTCCATGAAGCACTCAGACATGGTTTCTTCCATGAAGCACCCTGAAACAGTTTCTTCCATGAAGCACCCTGAAACAGTTTCTTTCATGAACCACTCAGACATGGTTTCTTCCATGAAGCACCCTGAAACAGCTTCTTCCATGAAGCACCCAGACATGCTTTCTTCCATGAAGCACCCTGAAATGGTTTCTTCCATGAAGAACTTAGACCTGGTTTCTTCCATGAAGTTCTCAGACATGGTTTCTTCCATGCAGCACTTAGACATGGTTTCTTCCATGAAGCACTCAGGCATGGTTTCTTCCATGAAGCACCCAGACATGGTTTTTTCCATGAAGCACCCTGAAATTGATTCTTCCATGAAGCACTCAGACATGGTTTCTTCCATGAAGCACCCTGAAACAGTTTCTTTCATGAAGCCCCCTGCAACGGTTTCTTTCATGAAGCCCCCTGCAACGGTTTCTTTCATGAAGCACCCAGACATAGTTTCTACCATGAAGCACCCTGAAACAGTTTCTTCCATGACGCACCCAGACATGGTTTCTTCCATGACGCACCCAGACATGGTTTCTACCATGAAGCACCCAGACATGGTTTCTTCCATGAAGCACTCAGACATGGTTTCTTCCATGAAGCACCCTCAAACAGTTTCTTCCATGAAGGACCCAGACATGGTTTCTTCCATGAAGCACCCTGAAATGGTTTCTTCCATGGAGCACCCTGAAACAGTTTCTTCCATGAAGCACCCTGAAACAGTTTCTTTCATGAAGCACTCAGACATTATTTCTTCCATGAAGCACTCAGACATGGTTTCTTCCATGAAGCACCCTCAAACAGTTTCTTCCATGAAGCACCCAGACATGGTTTCTTCCATGAAGCACCCAGACATGGTTTCTACCATGAAGTACCCTGAAACGGTTTCTTTCATGAAGCACTTTCTTCCATGAAGCACCCTAAAATGCTTTCTTTCATGAAGCACCCTGAAGCAGTTTCTTTCATGAAGCACCCACACATGGTTTCTGCCATGAATCACCCAAACATGGTTTCTTCCATGAAGCACCCAGACATGGTTTCTTCCATGAAGCACCCAGACATGGTTTCTACCATGAAGCACCCTGAAACAGTTTCTTCCATGAAGCACCCAGATATGGTTTCTTCCATGAAACACCAAGACATGGTTTCTAACATGAAGCACACTGAAACAGTTTCTTCCATGAAGCACTCAGACATGGTTTCTTCCATAAAGCACCCAGACATGGTTTCTTCCATGAAACACCCAGACATGGTTTCTAACATGAAGCACACTGAAACAGTTTCTTCCATGAAGTTCTCAGACATGGTTTCTTCCATGCAGCACTTAGACATGGTTTCTTCCATGAAGCACTCAGACATGGTTTCTTCCATGAAGCACCCAGACATGGTTTTTTCCATGAAGCACCCTGAAATTGTTTCTTCCATGAAGCACTCAGACATGGTTTCTTCCATGAAGCACCCTGAAACATTTTCTTCCATGAAGCACCCTGAAACAGTTTCTTTCATGAAGCACTCAGACATTATTTCTTCCATGAAGCACTCAGACATGGTTTCTTCCATGAAGCACCCTCAAACAGTTTCTTCCATGAAGCACCCAGACATGGTTTCTTCCATGAAACACCCAGACATGGTTTCTTCCACGATGCACCCAGACATGGTTTCTTCTATGAAGCACCCTGAAATTGTTTCTTCCATTAAGCACCCTGAAACAGCTTCTTCCATGAAGCACCCAGACATGCTTTCTTCCATGAAGCACCCTGCAATGGTTTCTTCCATGAAGAACCTAGACCTGGTTTCTTCCATGAAGTTCTCAGACATGGTTTCTTCCATGCAGCACTTAGACATGGTTTCTTCCATGAAGCACTCAGACATGGTTTCTTCCATGAAGCACCCAGACATGGTTTTTTCCATGAAGCACCCTGAAATTGTTTCTTCCATGAAGCACTCAGACATGGTTTCTTCCATGAAGCACCCTGAAATAGTTTCTTCCATGAAGCACCCTGAAACAGTTTCTTTCATGAAGCACTCAGACATTATTTCTTCCATGAAGCACTCAGACATGGTTTCTTCCATGAAGCACCCTCAAACAGTTTCTTCCATGAAGCACCCAGACATGGTTTCTTCCATGAAGCACCCAGACATGGTTTCTTCCATGAAACACCCAGACATGGTTTCTTCCATGAAGCACCCAGACATGGTTTCTTCCATGAAGCACCCAGACATGGTTTCTACCATGAAGTACCCTGAAACGGTTTCTTTCATGAAGCACTTTCTTCCATGAAGCACCCTAAAATGGTTTCTTCCATGAAGCACCCTGAAACAGTTTGTTTCATGAAGCACCCACACACGGTTTCTGCCATGAATCACCCAAACATGGTTTCTTCCATGAAGCACCCAGACATGGTTTCTTCCATGAAGCACCCAGACATGGTTTCTACCATGAAGCACCCTGAAACAGTTTCTTCCATGAAGCACTCAGACATGGTTTCTTCCATGAAACACCCAGACATGGTTTCTAACATGAAGCACACTGAAACAGTTTCTTCCATGAAGCACTCAGACATGGTTTCTTCCATGAAGCACCCTGAAACATTTTCTTCCATGAAGCACCCTGAAACAGTTTCTTTCATGAAGCACTCAGACATTATTTCTTCCATGAAGCACTCAGACATGGTTTCTTCCATGAAGCACCCTCAAACAGTTTCTTCCATGAAGCACCCAGACATGGTTTCTTCCATGAAACACCCAGACATGGTTTCTTCCACGATGCACCCAGACATGGTTTCTTCTATGAAGCACCCTGAAATTGTTTCTTCCATTAAGCACCCTGAAACAGCTTCTTCCATGAAGCACCCAGACATGCTTTCTTCCATGAAGCACCCTGCAATGGTTTCTTCCATGAAGAACCTAGACCTGGTTTCTTCCATGAAGTTCTCAGACATGGTTTCTTCCATGCAGCACTTAGACATGGTTTCTTCCATGAAGCACTCAGACATGGTTTCTTCCATGAAGCACCCAGACATGGTTTTTTCCATGAAGCACCCTGAAATTGTTTCTTCCATGAAGCACTCAGACATGGTTTCTTCCATGAAGCACCCTGAAATAGTTTCTTCCATGAAGCACCCTGAAACAGTTTCTTTCATGAAGCACTCAGACATTATTTCTTCCATGAAGCACTCAGACATGGTTTCTTCCATGAAGCACCCTCAAACAGTTTCTTCCATGAAGCACCCAGACATGGTTTCTTCCATGAAGCACCCAGACATGGTTTCTTCCATGAAACTCCCAGACATGGTTTCTTCCATGAAGCACCCAGACATGGTTTCTTCCATGAAGCACCCAGACATGGTTTCTACCATGAAGTACCCTGAAACGGTTTCTTTCATGAAGCACTTTCTTCCATGAAGCACCCTAAAATGGTTTCTTCCATGAAGCACCCTGAAACAGTTTGTTTCATGAAGCACCCACACACGGTTTCTGCCATGAATCACCCAAACATGGTTTCTTCCATGAAGCACCCAGACATGGTTTCTTCCATGAAGCACCCAGACATGGTTTCTACCATGAAGCACCCTGAAACAGTTTCTTCCATGAAGCACTCAGACATGGTTTCTTCCATGAAACACCCAGACATGGTTTCTAACATGAAGCACACTGAAACAGTTTCTTCCATGAAGTTCTTAGACATGGTTTCTTCCATGCAGCACTTAGACATGGTTTCTTCCATGAAGCACCCAGACATGTTTTTTTCAATGAAGCACCCTGAAATTGTTTCTTCCATGAAGCACTCAGACATGGTTTCTTCCATGAAGCACCCTCAAACAGTTTCTTCCATGAAGCACCCAGACATGATTTCTTCCATGAAGCACCCAGGGATGGTTTCTTCCATGAAGCACCCAGACATGGTTTCTACCATGAAGTACCCTGAAACGGTTTCATTCATGAAGCACTTTCTTCCATGAAGCACCCTAAAATGGTTTCTTCCATGAAGCACCCTGAAACAGTTTCTTTCATGAAGCACCCACACATGGTTTCTGCCATGAATCACCCAAACATGGTTTCTTCCATGAAGCACCCAGACATGGTTTCTTCCATGAAGCACCCAGACATGGTTTCTTCCATGAAGCACTCAGACATGGTTTCTACCATGAAGCACCCAGATATGGTTTCTTCCATGAAGCACCCAGACATGGTTTCTTCCATGAAGCACCCAGACATGGTTTCTACCATGAAGCACCCTGAAACAGTTTCTTCCATGAAGTTCTTAGACATGGTTTCTTCCATGCAGCACTTAGACATGGTTTCTTCCATGAAGCACCCAGACATGGTTTTTTCAGTGAAGCACCCTGAAATTGTTTCTTCCATGAAGCACTCAGACATGGTTTCTTCCATGAAGCATCCTCAAACGGATTCTTCCATGAAGCACCCAGATATGGTTTCTTCCATGAAACACCCAGACATGGTTTCTAACATGAAGCACACTGAAACAGTTTCTTCCATGAAGCACTCAGACATGGTTTCTTCCATAAAGCACCCAGACATGGTTTCTTCCATGAAGCACCCTGAAGCGGATTCTTCCATGAAGCACCCTGAAACAGTTTCTTCCATGAAGCACACAGACATGGTTTCTTCGATGAAGCACTCAGACGTGGTTGCTTCCATGAAGCACCCTGAAACAGTTTCTTCCATGAAGCACCCAGACATGGTTTCTTCCATGAAACACCCAGACATGGTTTCTTCCATGAAGCACCCAGACATGGTTTCTACCATGAAGCACCCTGAAACGGTTTCTTCCATGATGCACTTTCTTCCATGA
>NC_047118.1:86860381-86870012 GCF_902500255.1 Thalassophryne amazonica
TGTTGTGTAATTGGCTGTTGTGTTGTGTGATTTGCTTTTGTGCTGTGCGATTTGCTGTTGTGTTGTGCGATTTGCTGTTGTGCGATTTGCTGTTGTGTTGTGCGATTTGCTGTTGTGCGATTTGCTGTTGTGTTGTGTGATTTGCTGCTGTGCTGTGTGATTTGCTGTTGTGTAATTGGCTGTTGTGTTGTGTGATTTGCTGTTGTGCTGTGCGATTTGCTGTTGTGTTGTGCGATTTGCTGTTGTGCTGTACGATTTGCTGTTGTGTTGTGCGATTTGCTGTTGTGCTGTACATTTGCTATTGTGTTGTGCGATTTGCTGTTGTGCTGTGTGATTTGCTGTTGTGTGATTTGCTGTTGTGTTGTGCGATTTGCTGTTGTGCTGTACGATTTGCTGTTGTGCTGTGTGATTTGCTGTTGTGTTGTGCGATTTGCTGTTGTGTTGTGTGATTTGCTGTTGGGCTGTACGATTTGCTGTTGTGCTGTGCAATTTGCTGTTGTGTTATGCGATTTGCTGTTGTGTTGTGTGATTTGCTGTTGTGTTGTGTGATTTGCTGCTGTGCTGTGTCATTTGCTGTTGTGTAATTGGCTGTTGTGTTGTGTGATTTGCTGTTGTGCTGTGCGATTTGCTGTTGTGCTGTGTGATTTGCTGTTGTGCTGTACGATTTGCTGTTGTGCTGTACGATTTGCTGTTGTGTTGTGTGATTTGCTGTTGTGCTGTGTGATTTGCTGTTGTGCGATTTGCTGTTGTGTTGTGTGATTTGCTGCTGTGCTGTGTGATTTGCTGTTGTGTAATTGGCTGTTGTGTTGTGTGATTTGCTGTTGTGCTGTGCGATTTGCTGTTGTGCTGTACATTTGCTATTGTGTTGTGCGATTTGCTGTTGTGCTGTGTGATTTGCTGTTGTGTTGTGCGATTTGCTGTTGTGCTGTACGATTTGCTATTGTGTTGTGCGATTTGCTGTTGTGCTGTGTGATTTGCTGTTGTGTTGTGCGATTTGCTGTTGTGCTGTACGATTTGCTGTTGTGTTGTGTGATTTGCTGCTGTGCTGTGTCATTTGCTGTTGTGTAATTGGCTGTTGTGTTGTGTGATTTGCTGTTGTGCTGTGCGATTTGCTGTTGTGCTGTGTGATTTGCTATTGTGCTGTACGATTTGCTGTTGTGCTGTACGATTTGCTGTTGTGTTGTGTGATTTGCTGTTGTGCTGTGTGATTTGCTGTTGTGCAATTTGCTGTTGTGTTGTGTGATTTGCTGCTGTGCTGTGTGATTTGCTGTTGTGTAATTGGCTGTTGTGTTGTGTGATTTGCTTTTGTGCTGTGCGATTTGCTGTTGTGTTGTGCGATTTGCTGTTGTGCTGTACGATTTGCTGTTGTGCTGTACATTTGCTATTGTGTTGTGCGATTTGCTGTTGTGCTGTGTGATTTGCTGTTGTGTTGTGCGATTTGCTGTTGTGCTGTACGATTTGCTGTTGTGTTGTGTGATTTGCTGTTGTGCTGTGCGATTTGCTGTTGTGTTGTGTGATTTGCTGTTGTGTTGTGTGATTTGCTGTTGTGCTGTGCGATTTGCTGTTGTGTTTTGTGATTTGCTGTTGTGCTGTGCGATTTGCTGTTGTGCTGTGTGATTTGCTGTTGTGGTGTGCGATTTGCTGTTGTGTTTTGTGATTTGCTGTTGTGCTGTGCGATTTGCTGTTCTGCTGTGTGATTTGCTATTGTGCTGTACGATTTGCTGTTGTGTTGTGCGATTTGCTGTTGTGTTGTGTGATTTGCTGTTGTGCTGTGTGATTTGCTGTTGTGCGATTTGCTGTTGTGTTGTGTGATTTGCTGCTGTGCTGTGTGATTTGCTGTTGTGTAATTGGCTGTTGTGTTGTGTGATTTGTTTTTGTGCTGTGCGATTTGCTGTTGTGTTGTGCGATTTGCTGTTGTGCGATTTGCTGTTGTGTTGTGCGATTTGCTGTTGTGCGATTTGCTGTTGTGTTGTGTGATTTGCTGCTGTGCTGTGTGATTTGCTGTTGTGTAATTGGCTGTTGTGTTGTGTGATTTGCTGTTGTGCTGTGCGATTTGCTGTTGTGTTGTGCGATTTGCTGTTGTGCTGTACGATTTGCTGTTGTGTTGTGCGATTTGCTGTTGTGCTGTACATTTGCTATTGTGTTGTGCGATTTGCTGTTGTGCTGTGTGATTTGCTGTTGTGTGATTTGCTGTTGTGTTGTGCGATTTGCTGTTGTGCTGTACGATTTGCTGTTGTGCTGTGTGATTTGCTGTTGTGTTGTGCGATTTGCTGTTGTGTTGTGTGATTTGCTGTTGGGCTGTACGATTTGCTGTTGTGCTGTGCAATTTGCTGTTGTGTTATGCGATTTGCTGTTGTGTTGTGTGATTTGCTGTTGTGTTGTGTGATTTGCTGCTGTGCTGTGTCATTTGCTGTTGTGTAATTGGCTGTTGTGTTGTGTGATTTGCTGTTGTGCTGTGCGATTTGCTGTTGTGCTGTGTGATTTGCTATTGTGCTGTACGATTTGCTGTTGTGCTGTACGATTTGCTGTTGTGTTGTGTGATTTGCTGTTGTGCTGTGTGATTTGCTGTTGTGCGATTTGCTGTTGTGTTGTGTGATTTGCTGCTGTGCTGTGTGATTTGCTGTTGTGTAATTGGCTGTTGTGTTGTGTGATTTGCTTTTGTGCTGTGCGATTTGCTGTTGTGCTGTACATTTGCTATTGTGTTGTGCGATTTGCTGTTGTGCTGTGTGATTTGCTGTTGTGTTGTGCGATTTGCTGTTGTGCTGTACGATTTGCTGTTGTGTTGTGTGATTTGCTGTTGTGCTGTACATTTGCTATTGTGTTGTGCGATTTGCTGTTGTGCTGTGTGATTTGCTGTTGTGTTGTGCGATTTGCTGTTGTGCTGTACGATTTGCTGTTGTGTTGTGTGATTTGCTGTTGTGCTGTGCGATTTGCTGTTGTGTTGTGTGATTTGCTGTTGTGTTGTGTGATTTGCTGTTGTGCTGTGCGATTTGCTGTTGTGTTGTGTGATTTGCTGTTGTGTTGTGTGATTTGCTGTTGTGTTGTGTTGTATGGCCTTGCCTTGCAATGTGGAGCGCCTTGGGGCAACTGTTTGTTGTGATTTGGCGCTATACAAGAAAAAAGTTGATTGATTGATTGATTGTGTGATTTGCTGTTGTGTTGTGTGATTTGCTGTTGTGCTGTGCGATTTGCTGTTGTGTTTTGTGATTTGCTGTTGTGCTGTGTGATTTGCTGTTGTGGTGTGCTATTTGCTGTTGTGTTGTATGATTTGCTGTTGTGTGATTTGCTGTTGTGTTGTGTGTTTTGCTGTTGTGCTGTGTGATTTGCTGTTGTGCTGTGCGATTTGCTGTTGTGCTGTGCGATTTGCTGTTGTGTTGTGAGATTTGCTGTTGTGCTGTGCAATTTGCTGTTGTGTTGTGCGATTTGCTGTTGGGCTGTACGATTTGCTGTTGTGTTGTGCGATTTGCTGTTGTGTTGTGTGATTTGCTGTTGTGTGATTTGCTGTTGTGTTGTGTGATCTGCTGTTGTGTAATTGGCTGTTGTGTTGTGTGATTTGCTGTTGTGCTGTGTGATTTGCTGTTGTGCTGTACGATTTGCTGTTGTGTTGTGCGATTTGCTGTTGTGTTGTGTGATTTGCTGTTGTGCTGTGTGATTTGCTGTTGTGCGATTTGCTGTTGTGTTGTGTGATTTGCTGCTGTGCTGTGTGATTTGCTGTTGTGTAATTGGCTGTTGTGTTGTGTGATTTGCTGTTGTGCTGTGCGATTTGCTGTTGTGCTGTGCGATTTGCTGTTGTGTTGTGCGATTTGCTGTTGTGCTGTACGATTTGCTGTTGTGTTGTGTGATTTGCTGTTGTGTTGTGCGATTTGCTGTTGTGTTGTGTGATTTGCTGTTGTGCTGTGTGATTTGTTGTTGTGCGATTTGCTGTTGTGTTGTGTGATTTGCTGCTGTGCTGTGTGATTTGCTGTTGTGTAATTGGCTGTTGTGCTGTGCGATTTGCTGTTGTGCTGTGTGATTTGCTGTTGTGTTGTGTGATTTGCTGTTGTGCTGTGTGATTTACTGTTGTGCTGTGCGATTTGTTGTTGTGCTGTCCGATTTGCTGTTGTGCTGTGCGATTTGCTGTTGTGTAATTGGCTGTTGTGCTGTGCGATTTGCTGTTGTGCTGTGCGATTTGCTGTTGTGTGATGCGATTTGCTGTTGTGCTGTGCGATTTACTGTTGTGCTGTGCGATTTGCTGTTGTGCTGTGCGATTTGCTGTTGTGCTGTGCGATTTGCTGTTGTGCTGTGCGACTTTCTGTTGTGCTGTGCGATTTGCTGTTGTTCTGTGAGATTCGCTGTTGTGTTGTGTGATTTGCTGTTGTGCTGTGCGATTTGCTGTTGTGCTGTGTGATTTGCTGTTGTGTTGTGCGATTTGCTCTTGTGCTGTGCGATTTGCTGTTGTGTTTTGCACTTCAGGGCCACCGTACGGTGTGCAGAGTGATGCTCCCGCAGACAGAGAAGAGAGAGAGCAGGAGCTGTCCACTGAGCAGGAATCAGAGACTGATTATCAGGCACAAAATTTCAGTACATATGAAGAGTTTATGTGGTAGTTTGTTAATGTATTGTCACTGCCTGTCACTTTTTTATGAAGAGGAGAGGAGAGGAGAGGAGGAGCAGATAAGAAGAGAAGAGAGGAAGACAGCAGAGGTAAGGAGAGGAAGAGAGGAACTAATGTCATTTGTGAGATGTTCATTTGGTTTTGAAGTTACAGAACTGACAATTCTAGCGTGACGTTGAACTGATAAAGTTTTCATTTAAAGTTTGTTATACATGCTTATTTACTGTATTATCATTTGACAACGAGAAAATTCTTCAAAATAAAATGCCTAATTTATTCTTTCCTGGTCTATTTTTCCTGCATGTATAAGAATTAGAAAATGTGTATGCACAACTCTTAATAATATTAGCAGGTCCTTTGTGACAAGTATATAAATGTCATATTTAACTAAAATCTCAGCTGCCATGGAGAGCTAAGATTTTCCCCTCGTATTGAATACCTTATTTATTGCATTATCACAATATATCAAACATAACTGGTGATGTTTAGTGACAAAAAAACCCGGCGGTGGTGGAGGGTAGGGCCCATCCAACATTATCTTGTCCCGGGCCCAGACAAGACTATCAGCTGGCCTGTGTAGAGCTGTGATGTCAGATCGTGTGAGGCTCTGTGGAGCTGTGATGTCAGATCGTGTGTGGCTCTGTGGAGCTGTGATGTCAGATCGTGTGTGGCTCTGTGGAGCTGTGATGTCAGATCGTGTGTGGCTCTGTGGAGCTGTGATGTCAGATCGTGTGAGGCTCTGTGGAGCTGTGATGTCAGATCGTGTGTGGCTCTGTGGAGCTGTGATGTCAGATCGTGTGTGGCTCTGTGGAGCTGTGATGTCAGATCGTGTGCTGCTATGTGGAGCTGTGATGTCAGATCGTGTGTGGCTCTGTGGAGCTGTGATGTCAGATCGTGTGCGGCTCTGTGGAGCTGTGATGTCAGATCGTGTGGGGCTCTGTGGAGCTGTGATGTCAGATCGTGTGCTGCTCTGTGGAGCTGTGATGTCAGATCGTGTGCGGCTCTGTGGAGCTGTGATGTCAGATCGTGTGTGCTGCTCTGTGGAGCTGTGATGTCAGATTGTGTGCTGCTCTGTTGAGCTGTGATGTCAGATCGTGTGCGGAGCTGTGATGTCAGATCATGTGCGGAGCTGTGATGTCAGATCATGTGCGGAGCTGTGATGTCAGATCATGTGTGGCTCTGTGGAGCTGTGATGTCAGATCGTGTGTGGCTCTGTGGAGCTGTGATGTCAGATCGTGTGGGGCTCTGTGGAGCTGTGATGTCAGATTGTGTGAGGCTCTGTGGAGCTGTGATGTCAGATCGTGTGCTGCTATGTGGAGCTGTGATGTCAGATCGTGTGTGGCTCTGTGGAGCTGTGATGTCAGATCGTGTGCTGCTATGTGGAGCTGTGATGTCAGATCGTGTGTGGCTCTGTGGAGCTGTGATGTCAGATCGTGTGCGGCTCTGTGGAGCTGTGATGTCAGATCGTGTGGGGCTCTGTGGAGCTGTGATGTCAGATCGTGTGCGGCTCTGTGGAGCTGTGATGTCAGATCGTGTGTGCTGCTCTGTGGAGCTGTGATGTCAGATTGTGTGCTGCTCTGTTGAGCTGTGATGTCAGATCGTGTGCGGAGCTGTGATGTCAGATCATGTGCGGAGCTGTGATGTCAGATCATGTGCGGAGCTGTGATGTCAGATCATGTGTGGCTCTGTGGAGCTGTGATGTCAGATCGTGTGTGGCTCTGTGGAGCTGTGATGTCAGATCGTGTGGGGCTCTGTGGAGCTGTGATGTCAGATCGTGTGCGGCTCTGTGGAGCTGTGATGTCAGATCGTGTGCGGCTCTGTGGAGCTGTGATGTCAGATCGTGTGCTGCTATGTGGAGCTGTGATGTCAGATCGTGTGTGGCTCTGTGGAGCTGTGATGTCAGATCGTGTGGGGCTCTGTGGAGCTGTGATGTCAGATCGCGTGCGGCTCTGTGGAGCTGTGATGTCAGATCGTGTGCTGCTCTGTGGAGCTGTGATGTCAGATCGTGTGTGGCTCTGTGGAGCTGTGATGTCAGATCGTGTGTGCTGCTCTGTGGAGCTGTGATGTCAGATCGTGTGTGGCTCTGTGGAGCTGTGATGTCAGATCGTGCGTGCTGCTCTGTGGAGCTGTGATGTCAGATCATGTGTGCGGCTCTGTGGAGCTGTGATGTCAGATCCTGTGCTGCTCTGTGAAGCTGTGATGTCAGATCGTGTGTGGCACTGTGGAGCTGTGATGTCAGATCGTGTGCTGCTCTGTGGAGCTGTGATGTCAGATCGTGTGTGGCTCTGTGGAGCTGTGATGTCAGATCGTGTGCTGCTATGTGGAGCTGTGATGTCAGATCGTGTGTGGCTCTGTGGAGCTGTGATGTCAGATCGTGTGCGGCTCTGTGGAGCTGTGATGTCAGATCGTGTGGGGCTCTGTGGAGCTGTGATGTCAGATCGTGTGCTGCTCTGTGGAGCTGTGATGTCAGATCGTGTGTGCTGCTCTGTGGAGCTGTGATGTCAGATTGTGTGCTGCTCTGTTGAGCTGTGATGTCAGATCGTGTGCGGAGCTGTGATGTCAGATCATGTGCGGAGCTGTGATGTCAGATCATGTGTGGCTCTGTGGAGCTGTGATGTCAGATCGTGTGTGGCTCTGTGGAGCTGTGATGTCAGATCGTGTGGGGCTCTGTGGAGCTGTGATGTCAGATCGTGTGCTGCTCTGTGGAGCTGTGATGTCAGATCGTGTGCGGCTCTGTGGAGCTGTGATGTCAGATCGTGTGGGGCTCTGTGGAGCTGTGATGTCAGATCGCGTGGGGCTCTGTGGAGCTGTGATGTCAGATCGCGTGCTGCTCTGTGGAGCTGTGATGTCAGATCGCGTGCGGCTCTGTGGAGCTGTGATGTCAGATCGTGTGCTGCTCTGTGGAGCTGTGATGTCAGATCGTGTGTGGCTCTGTGGAGCTGTGATGTCAGATCGTGTGTGCTGCTCTGTGGAGCTGTGATGTCAGATCGTGTGCGGAGCTGTGATGTCAGATTGTGTGCTGCTCTGTTGAGCTGTGATGTCAGATCGTGTGTGCTGCTCTGTGGAGCTGTGATGTCAGATCGTGTGCGGAGCTGTGATGTCAGATTGTGTGCTGCTCTGTTGAGCTGTGATGTCAGATCGTGTGTGCTGCTCTGTGGAGCTGTGATGTCAGATCGTGTGCGGAGCTGTGATGTCAGATTGTGTGCTGCTCTGTTGAGCTGTGATGTCAGATCGTGTGCGGAGCTGTGATGTCAGATCGTGTGCGGAGCTGTGATGTCAGATCGTGTGCGGCTCTGTGGAGCTGTGATGTCAGATCGTGTGTGGCTCTGTGGAGCTGTGATGTCAGATCGTGTGCGGCTCTGTGGAGCTGTGATGTCAGATCGTGTGTGCTGCTCTGTGGAGCTGTGATGTCAGATCGTGTGCGGCTCTGTGGAGCTGTGATGTCAGATCGTGTGTGCAGCTCTGTGGAGCTGTGATGTCAGATCGTGTGCTGCTCTGTGGAGCTGTGATGTCAGATCGTGTGCTGCTCTGTGGAGCTGTGATGTCAGATCGTGTGTGCTGCTCTGTGGAGCTGTGATGTCAGATCGTGTGCAGCTCTGTGGAGCTGTGATGTCAGATCGTGTGTGCTGCTCTGTGGAGCTGTGATGTCAGATTGTGTGCTGCTCTGTTGAGCTGTGATGTCAGATCGTGTGCGGAGCTGTGATGTCAGATCGTGTGCGGCTCTGTGGAGCTGTGATGTCAGATCGTGTGTGCGGCTCTGTGGAGCTGTGATGTCAGATCGTGTGTGCTGCTCTGTGGAGCTGTGATGTCAGATCGTGTGTGCTGCTTTGTGGAGCTGGGATGTCAGATCATGTGTGCTGCTCTGTGGAGCTGTGATGTCAGATTGTGTGCTGCTCTGTTGAGCTGTGATGTCAGATCGTGTGCGGAGCTGTGATGTCAGATCGTGTGCGGCTCTGTGGAGCTGTGATGTCAGATCGTGTGTGCTGCTCTGTGGAGCTGTGATGTCAGATCGTGTGTGCTGCTCTGTGGAGCTGTGATGTCAGATCGTGTGCGGCTCTGTGGAGCTGTGATGTCAGATCGTGTGTGCGGCTCTGTGGAGCTGTGATGTCAGATTGTGTGCTGCTCTGTGGAGCTGTGATGTCAGATCGTGTGCGGCTCTGTGGAGCTGTGATGTCAGATTGTGTGTGCTGCTCTGTGGAGCTGTGATGTCAGATTGTGTGCGGCTCTGTGGAGCTGTGATGTCAGATCGTGTGCTGCTCTGTGGAGCTGTGATGTCAGATCGTGTGCGGCTCTGTGGAGCTGTGATGTCAGATCGTGTGTGCTGCTCTGTGGAGCTGTGATGTCAGATCGTGTGTGCTGCTCTGTGGAGCTGTGATGTCAGATCGTGTGTGCTGCTCTGTGGAGCTGTGATGTCAGATCGTGTGTGCGGCTCTGTGGAGCTGTGATGTCAGATTGTGTGCTGCTCTGTGGAGCTGTGATGTCAGATCGTGTGCGGCTCTGTGGAGCTGTGATGTCAGATTGTGTGTGCTGCTCTGTGGAGCTGTGATGTCAGATTGTGTGCGGCTCTGTGGAGCTGTGATGTCAGATCGTGTGCTGCTCTGTGGAGCTGTGATGTCAGATCGTGTGCGGCTCTGTGGAGCTGTGATGTCAGATCGTGTGTGCTGCTCTGTGGAGCTGTGATGTCAGATCGTGTGCGGCTCTGTGGAGCTGTGATGTCAGATCGTGTGTGCTGCTCTGTGGAGCTGTGATGTCAGATCGTGTGTGCTGCTCTGTGGAGCTGTGATGTCAGATCGTGTGTGGAGCTGTGATGTCAGATCATGTGCGGAGCTGTGATGTCAGATCGTGTGCGGCTCTGTGGAGCTGTGATGTCAGATCGTGTGCTGCTCTGTGGAGCTGTGATGTCAGATCGTGTGCGGCTCTGTGGAGCTGTGATGTCAGATCGTGTGTGCTGCTCTGTGGAGCTGTGATGTCACATGTCCCAAACTCTGATTGCACAGTGCAGAGGGTCCGTTATGTGTAGGAATAAAATGTTCACTC